>NC_139937.1:5176908-5294408 GCF_963514095.1 Eutrigla gurnardus | reverse complement strand
TTTAACCATTTACAGCATCTGTTTGGGCCCCTTAAATTACATTTATTACAGTATTTCACAATTGTTCACACTACTTATCTGCATTAGACTCTGCCTTTCCTTCTTTACACTCTGATGTCAATTACACATCACCTCGTTGTGAAAACACTACACACAATGTTCAGTTGTTGCACACTTCTCAATAAGATCTCAAAGCATCAACCTTCAACACACAAACACTCAAATCTCTAAACATGCAGGTCTGTGAGCCGTTTCTAATCAGGACTGCAGCATAAAAGTGTCTTCAGCCTCCGTTTTGTTTGGTGAACAATAGAGAACTTTTAAGAGAGACAACCTGAGAAGGAGAGGAGGAAGAGTGGGAGGAGGAGGAGGAGGAGGATGAGGAGGAAGAGGAGCACAAGGAGGAGATGGATAAGGAGGAGGAAGAGGAGGACGAAGAGGAGGACAAGAGGAGGAAGAGGAGAGCAAGGGGGAGGACAAGGAGGAGGAAGATGAGGACAAGAAGGAGGAGGTGGAGGAAGAGGAGGGAAGGGAGGACAAGGAGGAGGCCAAGAAGGAGGAGGGAGAGGAAGATGAGGACAAGGAGGAAGAAGAGGGGGACAAGGAGGAGGAGGGAGAGCAAGAGGAGGAAGATGAGGACAAGGAGGAGGAAGAGGAGGACAAGGAGGAGAAAGTAGAGGAAGAGGCGGAAGACAAGGAGGAGGAAGAGGACAAGGAGGCCAACCAACAGGATGCCTAATTCATTTTTGTGACGGGGGGCAGACGGGTTTACAGTACTGTACGGTTCTCTGTGAACTGAAATAAAACTATTCGTGCTGCATGTTTGTTTTATGTTTGACGATGAGACAACAAGGCCAACACTGAGACATTTTACAAAAGGAGAAATGGCTCCTTCTCCAGAGTCATCGTCATTCATACGGTCTGTTCCATTTCTATGATTGTGTTTTCAATGTTGCACGTCATTGTGCAGCAAATGCTTGGTTGTGTACTCAATGGTATGTGTGTGTCGTTTGAGAATCTGTCTGTGTAGCAAATGAGTTCCATTTAGTGAACAGTTAAGAGATTTGATGGAAGAGCCGTCTTGCAAAGGGCGTGTCAGGCTGAGCATGTTGTGTGTGAGGCTTCCAGTTTTGTGGCTGCAGTTTTGAGAACGCTGTTATTGTTTTGAGAAACGTGTGTTAACAATTGTGAAAAAGTGTAATTAGAACACACTAATGATCCCACAGCGGTCTGTGTTGCATGTGAGCTCCCAGAAGGAGATAGAGGATCTGAGGACAGAGACTGTGAAAAAAGTCATACAAGCAAACTTACAGTACATTAACAGCCAGCAGATGAATGACTGAATGACACGAGACACAGACAACAGATTCATTTTTTATCTCTTCAGAGTCCAAAACATACTTTAAAGTCCAACAATGTGTATTGGACAATTCAACTAATCCTGGAAGGAGTGATCTTGTGATATACTGGCTATATTTAAAAGAAAAATTAAATATGGCTATCGTGTTATGAATAAATAGTTGATAATATCACATTTTTATCACATAATATACCATTACTTTTTTTTTTATAACCAACTATACTATGACTTTTTATGGCTACACAATGACTTTATTATGATAATCTACAATACTGTGACTTTATGACTCATTATTATTGACTATACTCTTTTTATTACATACTAGAAAATGACTTTTCATGATTTAGATTACTATAACTTATTGAATTAATTCTGCATGATTATTTATCATATACTTGACCTTATGACTTCCTATACTATAACTTTTTTAATGACTTCCCTTTTCTATGACATACTTTTACTTTCTTATATAATACCTTTTCATTACTTTAATGTCATACTACTGTCTTTTTTATGACATACGATTGTATGATTTTTTCCATTCTATTCTATGACTTATTTGACGAACTATATTGAAGTAACTTTTCTCCACTGTTATCTAGAAGACACTGAAGGGCGGACGGGGGAATGGGTTCTAGGTTGCAAACAAATCAATGTCCAATTAGCTGCATATCTTTAGATCTATTGATCCATGTATTCACATGCTCACCATTGCAGTGTGTAGACACCCTCAATGTTCGATTCTGTTTTCAGAGAAGAATAAACTCAAGCATGCCAGTCACGCTCTAACAATAGACGACCCGACGTGGTCAAAAAGTCCCGTCCTACACACCTGATCCTCATCAGCAGGCACTCATGACTTACTATACCACTATTCCTTTTAATTACAAAGTATTGACTACATGACTGTTTAAAGACATCCTATGACTTTTATGACTTTATACTATACCATGACTTCTCCTGACATACTACGATGGACTATCTATGAGGTCACAGATGACAATACCGATATTTTGGGAAATGGTTTGAGGTGTAAAAATGTATGACTGTAAAATAAATGTTTTACTAAATGTCGGTTGGCATAGAGACACGAACAATGATACAATAATAAAAAATGTCAATGTTGGCGAGTGTGAAGGTTGTGTTGAATCATGTTTGTGCAAAAGTGGCTTCTATTTTTATTCTTTATTCTTTTAAATTTTTTTGTTTTGATTTATTGATTAATCATTTAACCATGAAATATTGAAATAATTCCTTTGAAGGTTCCGTTTACAGAAATGACTTAAATGATTCAGCAATTCTCAAAATAATAATTAATACATTTCAAATAACTGATTGATTAATTGATTGATTGAGTCTGGAGAACAAAACAAAAAAAGAAGCTTGTGATAACACTCCTCACTGCCTGTGTGTATCCATTAGTCTAGTCGACAGAGGGATAGACCGCGACACTGGAGGATGTTGGGAAATTGGAAAGGACCACATCTGGACAAAAACGGCAAATGAAAAAAAAAACGTACCTATAACCACATGCTGCGCATTCGTCTCATTATGTTTTCCTATATGATTACAACTCGTAGCACTTCATGTTCTGACATAATTATGCACTTTTTGAAAACACTGCATGCTTTCTTTTAGAATTACTCTACAGATGATATCATAGGCATTGGAACCAACTCCATCTCTAATTTCTGCTAATAAGCATAATAATCTATCGCTGTGAGCCAACTGGCAAAGAACATGGAAAGCATCCAGAACAACGGGCACAATTATGTCTAAATAAGCAGGTATAAATGATGGATCAACAGATGGATGAATAAGCTGATAGCAATATAATAAATAAAAGCCTAAAATTGCAGAAGGTCTGGTGGTTTGGTAGAATGTGAGGAAGAGGTTATAAATACTATGAAGCATTTATTTCCATGGCAGTATGTCCAGAATTATATTATTGGGTATAGAAATGGCTTTTTCTATGCGTCTGCATGCATAAGCGTGTATATGTTACATCTCCTGTTGTGTTACCTGAAGGCCAAGTGGGTTGAGGCTGCTGTTCGTCCGGCAGCTAATTGGTCCGTCAGTCTGAATTTCCATGGCATAAAGCAGGTTCTCGTCACGGAAACGGGACGGCCAGCCGACCTGGAGCTCAGCATCCTGAACGCTGCTGGGACCAAAGTTATGGAGCTGGAGACGGAGAGAAAAACACATAAAGTCAGTATTGTGCTCTCTTCTCTCTTATTAGTAGGTCTCATGTGGCTGAGGCTATAATTAGGTTATCATAACTGATGATGATGTAACGAGGGATGATGACACAGGCCACCTGTGTTTTAGTGAAACTAATACTAATGCAGCCTTCAGTCACTGGGGATCGAAATACAAGACAAGAAAAACCTCCAGCATCACCTGACTCATCGTTCCATATCGGAATTAGGATAAATGAATTATGAGCTTAAATGAACCATCAATTCAATAAATCTTCATGTTTTACCCAGACATGTCTTCTCTCTCTCACACACACACACACACACACACACACACACACACACACACACACACACACACACACACACACACACACACACACACACACACACACACACACAGTCATTAACGCTAAAGCAAGTCATCCAAACAGGACATGATTCTGGCGCTGCAGGGCAGGAATTCTGCAACAGCAAAAGAAAAAAAAAAAAAGTCTGTCCTCTCTAACTAGAAGCAGCTGCCAACTGGGAAAAGCACCACAAATGAAAATCATTATCAGCTGCAGGACGGGCCAGACACGGCTGCACTGGGATTCAGTGAAGCAGCCGTCCCTTTAAAACAAAAGGAAATCACATGTGCGGTGCACGGATGCATACGTGCACATGCCCTTACTGTAAACTGTCGCCAGTGTGTCTGCCATCCTTCTATCTGCTTGTCTGTACCTCTGTTTGACCTTGTTTTCCTCTCAGTGAGAATTACTCATTACACTGTTTCCAGTTTGAAGAACAATTCCTCTTTCCCTTCCTCCCTTCCTTCCTTCCTTCCTCCTCCTTCCTCGCCTCGCTCCTTCCTTCTCCCTTTTCCCCTTCTGTTTTTCCCGCCTTCACAGCAGTAATTACTCCTGAGCTGCAGACCTTTGATCAGCCAGAGCCTGATCCTTTATAGAGCTACCGGTTTCCCTGTGTGTGTGTGTTGCCCCCCTCTTGCTGTTCCCTAATTTACAACTTCCAACACCTATTTTTCTGTTCTTTTCATCTTGCCAGTCTGTGACCGAGGCCTGCTTCATGACCAGCAACAACAAATCAACCCAGCCTTCTTCACCTCCTCATGTCTGAACACACCTCTACCGTCCTCCTCACATGAAAATGAGCAGTACGGTGGCGTTGGGGTGTACCTCGTAGATGTGTGTGACTTGGGGCCCCACGTCGTCCTCTTTGACAGGCTTCTCTTTGGGTTCCCAGCGTGGGAATGGCAGCACCACCTGAGAGGGATGGGACACCCTGAAGAGAGGAGAAACAGATTGGTGTCACATATATGCAACCAGAGGCTAAATGTAATACTGTTATTGGTCACTGTCAACAAGTGTATGGAGTTGGAAGCTATTTTTACACTGGGGTTGACTAGGATGGGTCAAGTCTAGTATGTGGAAGAAAATGACTTCATAGACTAATACCTATATCAACGTACTGTACCTGGGCAGTGAGTATTAGATAATAGACTACTACATCCTTTATCAGCTGCTGTGAGTTCATTACTGAGGTCCTAGTAAAAAGGTGGTGGACTACATTATGGTGTGTTTCACATTTACTTATGATACTGGCAAAAACTAATATTAAAAAACAAAAACGTAACTCCTGCAAAACGAATTCTGCCTCATTTGATGACAAAATTAAAAATGCTACATGGACACAGCCGAGTCAGGACACTCTCATAAAACAAACACGGGGACTTTTATGTCCTCGTATCTCTCATCCCAGGTTGTCCTCTGTTTGAATGTTCAGCTGACCACACCCAAACAAACCACGCAAGGCTCCAAGCTTTGAATCGTGTGTGTGTGTGTGTGTGTCAGTGGGGTATGGGCATCCCGTAACACGTCAAAGGCTCACAAGTATCCCATGTGCAACTGATTAGTCGGAATGTATTTCATGTGTTTTCATGCTGTTCTCCATCTGTGTATAAACATTCTCCACAAAGTCAAATATCACAAAAGGGGGCAGTAATATCATGCAAACACCACAACGTTTAGATTGAAACCAGAGCAAGTGTATCTTTGTAAAACAGAGACGGTCGCCACTATGTTCCACAGAAGACGGCGGGCTGCTGGACTCACCCACGTAAATCTAGTTGAGCTTTGGCAACGATGGACAGATTGAGACTGACCGGGTTGCTGTCCGAGTTATCTTTGTTGGAGCTGTGAAGAGATTGACAAAGGACTTCAGTTTAAATGTCAAACAAAACACACATCAAGCTGACTATTCCCAGCGTTTCTATGATGTTCAGCTAACTCCAAATAGCATTTCCCTCGCAGCGGACTTGGCCAACATTTAACCGTCTGTGCCTAATGATGTGATGGATATAAATCAATTCAATGAAGCAAACAGTGGACATGTTGTGTGGAGCCAGTCTCCTCTCTGGAGTTCCTCAGGGCCAACTGTCTTCTCCTGTCTCTGCGGTTAGCTTCATCAAACCACAGCGACGGGATCACGACACACACAGATCCTATTTACATGGCTCAGAAGACAAACAGCTCTTTGTGTGTGTTTGTGTGCGATTATGTGTCATGTTGGGGGGGGGAAGTGTGCGTGAGAGTTGGTGGGCGTGTCACCTGTGGATCTGGAGCTCAAAGCTGATCTTTGGTCCGGCATCATCCAGCCTTTGGACGGAAAACCTCAAACCAACAGACAGCTGGAGAAGAGAGAGAGAGAGAGAGAGAGAGAGAGAGAGAGAGAGAGAGAGAGAGAGAGAGAGAGAGAGAGAGAGAGGATTAAAACAATGTGACTGACATGACTGAGAGGAAAGAAAGACAGAAATAAATGCTGTACATCAGAGGACACATCATGTTTACAGTGACCAGTAGTAGACAATAAAATCCCTGTTAGCTCCCCCCCTCTGTTGATCCATAAGCAGCATCGGGTCTGTGTGTGTGTGTGTGTGTGTGTGTGTGTGTGTGTGTGTGACGACAGAAGGATTCTAATATCAGAGAGAATCCAGACCCGACACACTTAAAAGCCACGTTTAAGTTTCTTGTCCCTCACCAGTTTAAATCCGGTCTTCTAGGCTAACGTACGTGCACGAGTGAGCGAGCTCTGCTGAAAGACAGATTAACGTGGAGTCAAAGAGAGAGACGTGATGACAGTATGCAGACCAACGCTTCATGAGGCAGGCCTGCGGGGGAGGGGGGGTCAGGACAACAAAGTCAGGCAGGGAAGATCTAAAGAGACACCAAGTAAGTACGAGCCGGTCAAAGAGAAGACGTCACTCTATGATGATGAGCTGAACGGCCAACAACAGGCTGATGAGGTCAACGGTGTCTCTGAGAATTAGTCTTTGGGGCATCACTCCCCAACATGAAAGTACAAGTGTGTCCTTTAGAGAGCCCAGCTATGGTCAGCTTGAAATTATACTCGTTACAATGACTTTGATATTTTCAAGGTGGAGAAAAATCCTCAAAAACATCTACAGAAACATTCTCAAAGCAACCTTGCTGCAATTTTATTTCAAATCTAATGGCTTTATTAAACGTTTTTTCAACCCTACACAAGAGGGATAAAACTACAAGCTGTTGTTTGACACTCAAAATAGTTATCATGAGGACACTTACATATAGGGCAGTGTGATGTGGCTGAAATGAACGTCAATATGAAAAAAGAATAGGTTTCCAATATCAACATATGTTGATGATAATTATTATTATCATTATATATTATTATATGAAGCTCAGTCCATGAGGACGTGGCTGGTAGCTGGTGAGGTGCCAGTCCACCCGCTGGGTGCTGCCCGGTGCATTTCAGCTTCAAACTACTTTATTTAAATCTCTTCATACAATTGGTCATGTGACAAAGCTGTACTAATGTGTCCATTCTAGAAATACATTTATGGTCTGGAGTCAGTGTTCAGGATTACACCTACATGATGTATGATGTATGGAAATAATCACTTCTTTTTACTTTTACTCTCTTTATAAAGTTAAACACTAGAATGTACGGCGCCCCGGAGAAAAATAAATAGATAGAGGCCACGTTTTACTACATTGAGAGCACGAGATACAACTCGTTCCCACGTTTTAACTAATTTGTGGCCACGTTTAAATTAATTTGTTCCCACATTTTAATTAATTTGTGGCCACGAGTTATTTGTGTGCTCAAGATAGTTTGAAGACAGGACCACCGGCACTACAGGACCAGCCGTTCTACCTGTAACGTGTGCAGTGCACCTACTTTAAAACAGTAAGTTACCTTTATTATTAGCTTGCAAGGCAACAATTTAGATATATAATGTAAATCATCCTGACAGAGATAACCGGATGTACAGTGCTAATCTAATTATCATCTGCATGACCCAACGACACCCAAGGACATTAGCTAGGTTGTGTAGATGGGTAAAACCATTTTTCTCCGGATGGCGTGTGTGTGTGTGTGATATCTTAATTGTTTACGATACACAATATAATCATATCACCACAGTAGGATTCGGTCGAGAAATGATTATTTGAATTCTGGCTCATTAAGAAGAATGTTTGCTAAATTTACCCAAGCTCAATGAACTAAAATCAAGACAAAACAACAACACTGTAAACTGAGCAATAACGGCACAGAAATAATAATGCATAATAATAATTTTAAAAAGCACACGCACATATACTCCAGATCAACAATACACCCAACAAGTGCAACTTTCTTGTGTAATATTTGAGTTTTGGTGTTATTGTCGTTTTGTTTGTTTTTATTTCATTTCTTTATTTTTTCTGTCTAGACTTGAAATAACTGTACATATCGTGTTGTTTTCACCGATGTTGTCCTGTCTTGCATAAAAAAAAAAAAAAAAAAAGAGAAGCAAAAGTGAAACAGATGCTGGCAGGCAGACAGGCACGAAAACCCAGCGTTCCTGCAGGCGTGTACCTCCTACGCTGACCTGCCCAGCGAGCCACTACAGCTGTGTCATGTGGCACAACAAATGAACTCCAGCCATGAGAACGATTTGGTTGCACAATATAACTGCAGTCTGTATGTGGAAGTGTGTTCTGGAGCAGTTCATGGATTCCTGAACGTCCAGTGGGGCAAGGGGAGAGTTAAATATGGGAAACATCTGGACGACACACACACACACACACACACACACACACACACACACACTGGTGAACATGCGTTGTCCCTTCCACATGCCTTGTTATGCACCCCTCCCCCGACCGTGAAACATGACCACATAATTGATTGATCAGGATGCCGTGTGTCACCTTCCACAGCTCAAACGCATCTCTGCGCCGGCCTTGACACCTTTACAAAACCCCGTGATTCACATTAATACACACGCTTGATCACACGATCACTGGACCACATGTGACCCGCGATGTGGCACACAAACCTGCAGCGGCGTGGTCGAGTTTCATGTCGGAAAGGACCGCTCTTTACTTTACAAAGCCTTGACTTCCTGCATGTGTCATCCATTCCAGAGCTAAACGGATTATTAAACACTACACACACACACACTTACGCACACACACACTGAGTGTGAAGCACAGCCGAGGGAGCCACAGTGTGTGGAATGAGGGTCAAGGTGACGATCAGCAATCGCTGGAAACCATCAATCGGTGTGGATTAAGCGTGAGGAGTAACAGTCGTACCTTCTCAGCGGGAGGTTTGAACGAAAAAAAAAAAGAAAGTGTGCTTTTGTGCTTTCGTGTGTTTCAACTCACCTCTGTCCCGGCAACCATGGGGTTTCCCAGGTCACACACCACCATTCTGGACTCGTTGACCATCTTGTACTCGCAGTTCAGCTGGGACAAAGACTAGAGAGGAGAGGGGAGGGGAGGGAGAAAGAGGGGGTGAGATGATGAGGCAAAATAGAACGAGAGTGAGAAATAGAGAGCTCTGTTCATCAAGAAGGTAAATAGAGGAACAATGGAGGGACGTAAAACACAGGAGGAAGAGAAGGAGTGATGGATGCTCTGACAGTAACTACCTCATCAATCAAGCAGCCCCATTACACACTCATTAGCCCCTATTACACATGCAGGCAAACACACACACACACACACACACACACACACACACACACACACACACACACACACACACACACACACACACAGTTGACCCTATCCATTTCCGTGGTCACTAATGCAGCTTGTAAATCATAGTAGGGGTTTTTGGGCTGCTGATAGCCTCCTCTTAATGACTCCAAACAAACACACCAAGGAGACACAACAGGATGTGATGTCATACTGTAACTGCAGCCTCAAATAGCTCACTTCCTCATTCGTACGATCACTTATCACACACGTCATCCCAACGTCTATTTTCACTATAATAATCCACTATAAATATAATCCACTCAGCCGGCCCCCGACGTCCAACAAGCCGATTGCAGACAAATGTGTGTTTATTTACCTCCACCCTGCGCTCCACTCCAATATAGTCGGCCTCCGGTGGTATCAGCGTGTGGAGCTCGGTCTCGTAGGCTCCCTCTCCTCGGTTCACCACGGTGATGGTCAACATGACCAGATTGTCGTCTCCAATGACCAGCTCGGAGCGGTCCCTGTGTGTGTTATATTTTTTAAATAAGAGAGAGAACAGAGAAAATAAATCTTACACGTCATGTTGAGGACACAGATGACAAATAAAGCACTTTGATGCAGTTACGTGAAAGAATCTCCGACTCTTTGTCCTGTGTTTTTAAAAAAAAAACTAGTATATACGTTTTCAGGACTTTCACTCTGCTCTGCTGCATGGAACGTAATACTCCTGACCCACACAAACGTGTGTGTCAGTCAGGAGAGGGTGACAGGATGTTAGTACAACGCTGCCATGGAGATATCGTACAGCTGGAAACACTATGTAGAGTAGGCTAATTCCACACACACACACACACACACACACACACACACACACACACACACACACACACACACACACGCACGCACACACACACACACACACACACACACGCACACACACACACACGCACACACACACACACACACACACACACACACACACACACACACACACACAGGCACAAAATCACTCTCACACACACAACATAAGGTAAATGGAACTATAATGGGAGCAACTTCGGTGTAAACTTTGTTCATTGTGTGAGGAATAACAGACACACATTCTGTGTTTAGCTGTGTGTGTGTGTGTGTGTGTGTGTGTGTGTGTGTGTGTGTGTGTGTGTGTGTGTGTGTGTGCACGTGTGTTTAGAGGTTGAGGTCAGCATGTCAGTCTTACATGCTGGCAGAGAGCTGGAGGTCGGGGATACAGATGTTGTCGTCACCGCAGTCCAGGAGAATGTAGGCCTGAGAGGAAGAGGGAGGAGGAAATGGTTGAGGTACACTGGACATCATCATCAGACCAAACAGAAATAAACGTTAGGTGGGACATGCAAGGATGCAGGTGGTGTATACATAGACTCATACCATCCACATTAGAGTCGTACTATCCAGGTGTTGGACAAATAAGTTCTCCACTCTCTCTCTCTCTCTCTCTCTCTCTCTCTCTCTCTCTCTCTCAAAGAGCATGCAATGTGGTTCACATATTCTTTATCAGACTTGCTTGTTAGAAAAATAAATAGTTTGAAGTTGGTCCAGAGCTGAGTTTTTGATGTGCAGCAAGCCCTTTCTCCGTTTCTTTTGGACTGACCTGCACCCATTAAAACTGACTTATACTGATCTGACTGATTTGCTGAGTTCTTGATTGGCAAGACGGGTTGAGTTTACCAGCAATGATCCTGATCTACCCTTTAAAAAGGCAGCAGATTATATTTTGATGTGTCTGAGGGAAATTATTTCATCAAAAACTGTAATTTAACATCATGTTGGAGTCTATTCTCAAATTTGGCAGCATGTGTTCAGGGTTGGGCTTCGTCAAGTCATGGAAGTTTTATTTATTTGGGCCAATATCACAGAGCACAAATTTACCTCTAGGGGCTTTACAATCTATCAAGCATATGACAACCTTTATCCTGGTTCCTCAATTTAGGTTAAAGACAAACTCCCCCAAGGAGCCCTTTAACAGGGGAAATCCAAAAAACTCTGGAAGAGCAACAGAGGAGGAATCCCTCTTCCAAACATGCAGAAGATGGAACCGAAATAGCAAAAATCACAATATGGAAAATTAGAAAACCAACACCATACTATATACCTACAATCTGTATATTAACACTCACGTGCTCTTGAAGGAAGGTACTGCTGTAATGGTTGAGGACAGGTGGCAGGTTTTGGCCGTGAGTGGGCGGAGCTAAGCTGTAGTTCAGAGCCAATGAGATTGGGGTCAATTTGTCCCTGAAATCCTCCTCCTCCTGAAACAATGAAAGAAAGGTGAATGAATAAATACAAATTAGTATCTACAGCTAATGTAAGATATGCAGCATGCCAAAGCTCATGAATGTGCGTGTGTGTTGATTTGCTCACTCTCAGGTAAATGGTGTAGCTCAGACATGCACGTGGGTGGTTCTTCCCCAGTTTGAGGAGCCCCGTGCGCTGAGGCTGCTGGGTGTCCAGGAACAACACTCTCTTCACTCCGCCTCTGGTGCCTTTCAACCAGTCCAGCTGCAGCTCTGCTCTCAGGTCTGGACAGAAGGCAACGGTGAGATGAAAGCATGAGTGACAGTGAGAGTGAATGAGGCGATCCAGCCAATCAGACGCTCCTGTTCCACATGATCCAATCCCTTTATGGGAACACGACTTTCCATTCGTCACTGAGTCGGGAGCCACTTGTAGGCGTTTTACTCTGCAGAGCATCATTAGACAGTGGAAACAATGCACTATAAAGCTCCACTGTGTGAGTCTGTCTGCCCTATTCCTCTTCACCCCGCCCTCCTGCCTTTGTTTTCCACTCCGATCGGTGCGCCAGAGCTGCCGTTTCACAGCGGGAACTCTAATAAGGTGGCTCTGATGACTTCCCCACCCTCTCTGCTCTCCCCCCTTTGCCTCCCTCTCTCATTCCCTCACACTGTACACAGCTGCTTACCTACAGAGCTGGGGATGCCCACGCCGCTCACGGCTGCACACACGGCCACCTTTAGACTGGAGGAAGGGAGATAAAGAGACAAGTGAGAGGCAGACGGGTTGATTGTGGGAAATATATTGTAGATAATCAACACAGTCACCAGTCCATTGACCCACATCCACACTGACAAACTGGACAAAATGCACAAGTACCAACATTTACAATCCGATTCCTACTGGGACCTTACATTCCAAAAAATGTAAGTTTAAGTTTTTTTTTTTTTTTAAAGAGTCTATCAATTAATCACAGGATATAAAACCTGTATAAGCCATGCAAGTTTTAGTGTGGCAGCTCTAACAAAGTGTTGATAAAAGGTACATTAAGGGATTTTCATTAAAATGTCCAATGTTTTCTGAAGTAAAGATGATAAAACAATTGAGTGGTTGCTTATTTTGTATGTTTTATGGTTAGATACTTTGTCTCAAAATGTGGAAATGGAGGTCTGGACATTTATGAAATAGTATTTACTTTTCGGTTGTAGCGTTATGAATGTGGTTTGTATTTATATTTGCTTTGTGGCGTCCTAAGCCACTGCATGCTGGTCATATTTGCAGCGTGTATATAAAATCAGCATGCGTTGTGTGGTTAATGCACACAGAAATTAGGTGCTGACTTATTTGGAAGAAGTCATGACCACAAACTAAGACCCGGTAATATTATTTATTCATTGCAGACGTTTTTCAACCACACTCTTCCTTTATATTTGTATGTATGACAAAATCATGAAAAAAACCAGCTCAATAAACTGCCCATAAGCAAGGCATTAATTCCCTCCTGTGCCCCAGGGGGCAGTGGGAAATGCCGCTGAGGGCCCTGTGAGCCCCTCAATTAGACATACAGACATGGGAGACTGGGAAACATTTCTGTATTTCCTCTATTGCACTGTGTATTAGTGCATGTGTAAGAGTGTGTGTGTGTTTTATCACCTCTCTAATCAAGAACAGGAAAGTGACTCCCACACTCGGATCTCTGCACTGTTAATATCCACTAATCTCAGGAAACCTACAGAAACAACACTTCTGATAATCTCTCTCTACAAGCAAGTCACGAGGTAAAGTACTTAATGTGTTTGTTTGGTTTCAGTCCACAAACTCCAACATCCAAAAAGCAGATGTTGTGGATGTTTGCCTGTTCTATATTAATGAGGATCCCCATCATCAGGCGCTATAATGATGAGCCAGCGTTCCTGCATTCTGAATGTGAGGTAAATAAATGTGAGATTATGTGTGAGTGATGGAATACAGGTTTCTTTTTTTAAATTGCTCCCCTATGTCACGTTTCCTGCGTGTTTAATATGTGCTGCATGTAAGCACATGTGTGTTGTATGCGTTCGGCTGGGTGTGCTCAAGTGTGACTCTAATAAGCACCGTGTGTCAAACTTAAGTGTTATCAGCACGGAAATGACCCCCATTTTACTGACAACAGCTCTTGCTGCATGGTTAGTCATTACTGTATGTAATTTTCCTCAAAATGCATCTGTGCTCCACCACCACCACCCTGCACACGGCCAGCCAGCCATCCCTGCAAATAGGCGCACATAAATCCCTCCCTTAATGAGTGAGGAAGAACGTTCAATTCAAGAGTGGTCATTAAGGAGCCGCCCCTCCTTTCCCACCGCTCCTTCAACTAGCTGCAGCCTCTCATGCATCACCATTACATTCCAGTCACAGAGCATCGGATTTTCTGAAAAATCATTTCCCTGCAATCTTTGATTTGATTTTCGGCAACTTAGAGGCACCAGAAACAAGCTGTCGACCAAAAATGTACGTTAAACTGTATTAACAAACAGGTCCAGCTGATATTTTGCAACACATTAAGTTTCTGTCCACCTCATGAAGCTGATATTCTACTTTCCACCTGAGAAAAACATCTTGCTCTTCAGTCAAACGTTTACCAGCTAGTCGCTATTTCTGTGTGTCTGCAGGCGCCAGTCAGATTTCAGAGATGAACAGCTGATTCCCCCCAGCCAACTAAGAGCAATCTCATGGTCTGACAACAGAATACAGAATCTGTTTATAGAGATTACTGTGTATAAGTGGTGGTGAGAAGAAGCCAGTAAATCTGTGAGAAGAAACCATCAACAATGAGCTGAAACCCACTAAAAGCGGTGTAGAGCTGAGAGGAACTGCAGAGTTACGTGATGATTCTCTGTTGGTTCACCACTATAAGCAAGCCGTTTTATATACATCTGTTTAACACAATTATATTGATTATTGTAACTAACAAATGTTAGCTTGTGTGAGAATACTGTATAAAGTATTGACCAGAAACGTAGAAATATAACTAAATTTGATTTTAGATCAAGTTGTACAAAGTGACCACCAGGGAGCCATTTTTAACATCTTTGTTCTGGTTAAGTGAAGGAAGTGCAACTCCACTGTCTATAATAAAGGCTTAAAATGACCCGAAATACTAAAAAATTAAAAAGAAATTGTGCGGCAGGCAGAATATTGATTTTCATCCAGATGGTCTGAGTGTTTGAGGTTTCTGGAAATAAAGAACAGCGGTCAGTGTTGTCAAAAGACCCTCTGGGTTTTTTCCCAGATTGCTGGGGAATTATTTTTCCAAAAACCTGATGCTTAACCTCTGACGGTAATGTAATGGTAACACATGAGCGGCGTAAACTGCAGTTCACCTCCCATCGCGTGTCTCATAGCTCTCGCTGACAGAGAAACAGCTAAAAGCCTCAGACATCCCTTAATTCTACAAGGTGCTGTTTGACTCTCTGCATGTGTGTCTGAGTCGTCCTCTCTGATTCCACCCGGCCCAAACTATATGGCGGTTTATTTAAATAAGCTGAGTTATGTTTTTAGAGAATTCCAGAGTTTAGTGCTTTCTGTCAATCCAACCCAAACCCTGTTCCTTTTTTTTTTAACTCGCTGCCAACACACACACACACACACACACACACACACACACACACACACACACACACACACACACACACACACACGCACTTCTCCCGTCCAAATGGTCCGACTGCGGTTCCGGACCCGATACGATTGGACCAACAACAGACTGCGGCGAAGCAGCAGGAGCCTTTAGACCCGTTTCCCCTCAGTGGACCTCACCGTCCCCAGACTGTTCAAAGCCAGCCTGCTACCCACAGGAACAATAACATAATCAAAATAGAATTATGCTGTTTCAAATTAATAGCAGGGTCTCATAAATCTGTATTTCCAGGGTGTATTGAGTAAGCATTTTCACCGCGCTTCTAAATGATTGCATTATACGAACATTCAAACCTCGGCTGACGGCAGAAGTCTGGAGCACCGGGGTGAAATATTTGTCACACCTGTCAGACTCTGTATGATTTGTGAATGTGTATACTTAAGGCTGCATACCATTTTATTGTAGTAAGTGAGTATGAGCGGTACAATTTGTGGTACAACTCACACACACACACACACACACACACACACACACACACACACACACACACGGATAGTTAGTGTTTTTCACTTCATTTGCGTGTGGCATTGATGGATGCTAGTGCCCCACAAAGCAGTGCCAAACAGAAGTGAAGGATAATCCTCACAGCTGGAAAGGATTACACCATTTGTCAGCGGGGTTAGGGTGAGTAAATACGTTTTTTGTTAGTTTATGTGTTTTCGTGTTTAGGTAACTATGCAAACGTGAGATCAAAAATCTATCTCAGCCTGCTCTTCTCACCAGGTGACCATGATGTCCGTTTCAGGCAGGTGACAGTGTCGTTCATCGGGGTTCAGGATCCTGGGAGTCAAGATCATTGCAGCTTCCACAGACACCACAGCTCGAGACCTGCACACCAACAAAAGAGAGAAATCTCAGAATCTCACCAACGTGACAAACGAGTCTCTGCTCTACTCGAGCGTTTCTAAACGAGACGGAACACCTTTCTTACCTGTACACCGACACGGCGCCCGCCCCGAACGCCCCCACGATCAGATCTGCACAAAGATAGAGGGAGAGAGAGAGAGGGAGAGAGACAGACACAGGGAATGGAGAGCTTCAAAGAGTGGCACAGATGGGACTGATTTCAAGGTCTCCAGCAATCTTCATCCAACACAGACTTCTCACGTTTAATACACACACTCACACACACACACGCACACACACACACACACACACACACACACACACACACACACACACACACACACACACACACACACACACACACACACACACACACACACACAGACTGATATCGCCTTGACATTCTGTCTGATATCACTATTCTTTTCCTTTCACACATGACTCGCCTCAGACTAAATTCATAAACACAACATGCGTTAATGTGTACGTTTGTGAGTTCATAGTGTGTGTGTGTGTGTGTGTGTGTGTGTGTGTGTTTGTGCTGCGAGACGGGGGACCCCCATGCTGCATTCCAGCGACATTACAAAGTTCACATCGCTCCAATCACATTTCGCTGAGCAACATTTCCCAACAGCTCCTAATTGTAAGCAGCAACCGATCTCATCTATCTGTGATTTTTATTTGTTTTCATGGGTCTGGTGATGAACACACACTTTTAATTGGCTCTCATGAGTTTAAAATAGAGCCTGGCATTTAACGGCTGCGGTTAGGGGACACATACCAATGAAAGCGGCACACACACACACACACACACACACACACTGAAGTACTGATTAAAACAATGTGAAACTGAAGAGAGGCACTTAATGGATACAAGCCACCGCAGCCAAATGCAACAAAACTAAGTTGTGTGATCCAGAGGAAGACAGAATAATCTCATGCTGATGTGAAAAGCAACTGGCGCTCTGGCAAATGATTATCATATTATATTATTATTTGATGAATTAATCGGTTATTAATTTTTTAGGAATAATTTATTCCTTGTTTGGCCTTGAAAATGATAGAAAAATTGTAAAAAATGCCAACATAATTATCGGAAAGTGCAGATTTATTTTGTGCCAATGACATTAAACTGTGAACATCACCTTATAAACATTCTAGAGATTATTTATATATTTCATTATAGACTGCTGTCTTTCCTCTCCTGCATATTTAAGAAGAGGGGGACTAATTGAATCTGAGAGAGGCACATCTGTTTCTGCCTTTGGCTGCAGTCACTGAGTCCCCCTGAAACCACAACATTAAACATTAAGGCCCTGTCCCTCTACCCCTGAGTGTGTGCTATGTCACTGTGTGTGTGTGTGTGTGTAGTGTGTGTGTGTGTGTAGTGTATCGAAAAGCCTGCAACGAGAAAAGACCTCAAGATGTGGGTTTTGTGGGGCAGTTGGAGAGGTACGTAAAAGGGGGAAAAGAGCACAGCAGGAGGAAGGGGGGATGCTCGAAAGAAAAGGGAGGGCAGAGAAGAGTGTACTTGGCCTTTAAACCGCAATCTGTGAAAGTCATCAGAAGCAAGGTGTGCTTTCAGCAGAGAGAGAGAGAGACAGCGAGGGACCACCACACTCCCAGGCCAAATTCCTCCGTCCATCCCGCTGCTGGAGTTGTGTAACGTGGAAATCCAACTCCAGTCCTGTCAAATCTGTGAGTCTCTGATATGGAGGTTGTCTGCGCTCCTTATCCTCACTCTTTTGTTTGCTCTCAGAACCGCGGCGTGACATGAGACTGATTTGTGGACAGGGCACCATCGGGGTTAAGTGTGTGTGAGAGTGTGAGTGCGTGCATGGCTGCACCGAAGGCTTAATCAAATAACGGCCCACTTTCCTTTTCAATCCCATTTCCTTGTGCACAGGAAAGCTTGGCTGCCACTGTTGATTTGAGGTTAGTGTGTGTGTGTGGGCGCGTGCAAAGACACACCGTACCATACCCACACACTCTCATATACACTCCTACACACTCCCGATGGCGGGTCTCAGGTATAGTCTGTTAGGCTGACGGTGTCTGTCCCGCGCTGTGAAAACACATCCAATGTTTAAACGGACTGTCAAGCTGTCACTGGCTGCCTGCTTAGCTGCAGGGGATTGGCCTCCGCGAGGAAATGCCAAAGGTCAATGGCACTCAGTGGAAAAGGAGGCGGTTTTTAACAGAGCAATGGAGGATTTCTTAATTCTTGGATGCATGTGTGGGATTTTAAGGCTATTCGGTAGCTTGCCAGCTATAATGTGCATTTTCATCACTCTATATTTGGCCTGAAATGTACATCTTTCACAGTGCAGACTCTGGGAAATGTCTGCTCCACATTGTGGAGGATTTCCTCAGGATTGACTAATATACCAGGCTTTGTTTAAAAGTACATTTGGGGTATAAAAGTTTAATGCTGGGGGAACAAGAAGTTTGCACGCTCCAAAAGATGCAAATATGAGAACTTTTACCTCGTAAGTACATCCAGAATGAGCTGAAAATACAGCTCGCCAGTAAATATACGAGTAGACAAGGAGGCCAGTAATCAATTTACACCTTTTACCGACCTAATGAGCGACCTGACGACCCCTCGCCAACACCTACATCCAAATCCCCGACCCCAACATGTCTCTGTGTCTGTAGCTCTCTGACCAAGTGTGATTGACGGGTAAAACATTGGCAGTTTTGACCTTTGGCCTCTCAGCTGAACCTGAAATGCACCCTGGGGCAATCTGACCCCGTTGCGAGACACAATGACCCTAACCTTAACTCCAGCCTTTAGTCTGGACCGTACTCTGCTTATTGGCCAACTCAGTGCTTCTTCTCTGCCAGGCCCCATGAATTAAGCTGCATTAAGTTTAATGGAGCCTAAATCTGAGCCCTAGACCTTAAGCGTGTGTGACATTTTGGTTCTTGTTCTACCTTCTTTATCATTCCCCTCCCTTCGACCTTTCATTTCCTACTGTGCAGGTTTATCACTATCTTCCTTCTCTCTGTTCCTGCAGTGCTAATGACATTTACCATCTACGAGGAGCATATGGTGGCTTCAGCGGGCCTCCCAGACGCCTGTGCAGTCCTCCCATAATACTGATCAAACATCTGTGGGCCCTTTGAACAGTGTGACTTTACTACCCTGCTAACGACACGCTTTGTGTGTGTGTGTGTTTCACTTCCGCCAGCCAGCTCTCTAATGACAGACGACACAGGCGCTGCATGCTCGTGTGTGTGTGTTTGTGTGTGTGTGTGTTGGCTGAAAGCTATGCCACCCATGAGTTTCTACTCCACTTCCTCCTCCAACAGCCTCAGTTTCAACCGGTGTGTGTATTTACTGTACAATGTTTTTAATCCTCTGATTTGCAGCGGGTCTGGACAGGGTCTAGCTTTGACCCGGAGCCTGGCAAACACTCAACACACACACACTGTGGCCGCCAGTGAAACTGATCACAAGCCGCACATGTGATCCTGTGTGTGTGTGTCCCTTGATATCCTGTTTGTTGAATGAAGAAATATGTTATTATAGCAGAATGAAAAGGAAAAAGGGGAGCAGGGCGTGGGGGGCAAAGAAAAGAAAAGGTAAAACTAAACAAATTCTCTTTTTCAGCCTAATTTGTGGAAGCACAAAGCCAGAGTAACGCTGAGAGCAGAGTGGCTCTAAATAAGGGAGAAAATTAGGCAGTAAAACAGGGGTTTGACAGGCCGGCTATGTTTAAATTGCCTTTTTTTTTCAGTGCTAAAACTCCTATATAAACAGCTCTGCACTTGTACAAAAAAATCATCTGCTTTTCAGCTCTCTTATGATTGAAATGGGGTTTCTAATATGTTTTTAAAGTCAGAAGTTGGAGGCGTTCAGTAAAGTAAGTAGGTGGCACATAAAGTGTGGAGTTGCATGGATGTAATTTGATTGAATGCTGCATTGTCTGCTCACAGTTTGAGGGATACGAGCCAAGGCTTGAATGTCTGGCGGACTGAACATGCGGTTTTATTATACTCCTTTCTTTCCCCCAGTCTTGTGTTTTCTCTTCTTAACGTTGTAAATCCCTAAAGAATTGACGCAGCAGCAGTTCGTTGGCACTCATCCTTGTACCCCCTTCTTCTGACTGATGACTTTACCAGACACGAGAAGTAAAGCAAGACGGGAAGACATGGGGATGTGCATGACAAGGGGGGGGCATGAAATGTGGAGGTCAAGAGTGAAGAGGAGGGAGGCTGCTGGAAGGAAAGTGGAAAAGTGAAGGAATGCAAGTCGGAGAAAGAATTTTGATTATAATATAGGGAGTTGAGACGAGGATTGACTTGTTGAGTGTATTTACCGGGATACTGATTGTTGTCCAGGTCCTGGCCTCCTCGGAGAGTGAATCCGTATCCAGGCAAGCTGCCACTGGGGGTCTCGGCTGCTCTCAGCTCTTGGCTCAGCGTTAGGCCTTGCGTGGATACATCTCTGTTACCGTTAAAGATCAATACTCTGCCTCCCCGCTCCTCGCCACCGAACGGACAGCCCACCGCCACGTCTGAGGGTGACACAAACACGGCTGCTTTAGACATCAGCAGGGTTAAGGCCCCTCGGAGACAGAAGCAGAGGAACACATACAGGTGGAAGGAAAGAGAGAAGGAAGAGCTTGACCTTCCTTTACCTGCACTGGGGAACAAGGCTGGCATGCTCATTTACCTCTTCTCTTTAGTTTTCGTTTGTTTGAGTCATCTTTTAATCTCGTCTCGCTTCCATCTTTCTTTATTTGTCTGATTAGGCAATTCTTTAATTCTTGGTTAACATTTGGATAAATATCACACAATAAGTGACAAATGCTTAGATGGCAGACAATGTTTGAGTTTGACATATCTGGAAATATAATTGTTTGATCTCTTACAAGACTTAGATGAGAAGATTGATGCGACTGTCACAGGTGTTGCCATCTCGATGCCAAAGGTCAACAAAGAAACGTCACTGACTGTGAAAAATGGATGTTTCTTTGGCAAGTGTTTAAATCTCAGCTATTTTAACGTTATACCGAATACCTGTTGTGCAGAGATAACTTTCAGAGATTGTTCACCAGCTACCTCATATGGTGAGTTATTTTGACATCAAGATTTTCAGTTATTATAGTATTTTTAATTAAATAGAAGGAAATCTGCCTAACATGGCTTTTTAGTTTCCCATATACATATACACTGTGCCCATCCAATGTCATGTAACATCAAACAACTGCTTCTTTGAGATGTCGGAGTAGGAACTCCGACTTTGAATGGCTTTCCATCGTACTATTTCTAGTAGGATGGAAACGTGCGAGTTCCAAGATGTCTGAAACGCAACATTAACAAACAAACTATAATTTATCAAGCTATGCTTATTGTTTCCTGATTCCAGCTCGATAGTGGACAGATGAGGCTGGTATTAATCTTCTCATTCAATTCTTGGAAGGAGAGTGAAAAAGTGTTTTGAAAAATCAATTCAAATCCCCTGAAAACCTTTCCAACTAAAACAGACCCCATCGCTCATAGTAAAACGACATCGGCCACATGAAAAGATAAATAAAGCAATTAACATGCAGCAGGCACCTGCCCTGATACTGAGAGCCAGTCTTTGACCACACAAACTCATTGAGATGTTTACTCTCCGTGTCCACACCTCACACTGTCCTGGATATGAGTAGGGTCTCCCTCAGTACTGTCACTGTCCAAACACCTCTAGACATCCTGTTTGTCTCTGGACCCCTCTCCCACAGCCTAAACAACTGGTTCCACATGAAGCAGATTGTGGGGTAGAAAGGATAAATGCAACCATGTGTGTATGCAAGTGTATACATGAGCCTGTGTGTGTGTGTGTGTGTGTGCGCACATCTGTATGTGTGGGTATGTGTACACGACCGAATAGCTGTGTAAAACAACATTATACTAAAAAAAAAGTGTAATCTTCAAATAATGTGAAAGTCACTCGTGGGCAGAACAGCATCCCAGTCATGCAGATATCCACGGCAGAAACATCCGAACACCCACTGTGATCACTGAGACCAAACTACCAGACAGACACTCTGAACCACGGGGACAGACACTCTGAACCACGGGGACAGACACTCTGAACCACGGGGACAGACAGACACTCTGAACCACGGGGACAGACACTCTGAACCACGGGGACAGACGGACAGACAGACACTCTGAACCACGGGGACAGACAGACACTCTGAACCACGGGGACAGACGGACAGACAGACACTCTGAACCACGGGGACAGACAGACAGACACTCTGAACCACGGGGACAGACAGACACTCTGAACCACGGGGACAGACAGACACTCTGAACCACGGGGACAGACGGACAGACAGACACTCTGAACCACGGGGACAGACAGACAGACACTCTGAACCACGGGGACAGACAGACACCCTGAACCACGGAGACAGACAGACAGACACTCTGAACCACGGGGACAGACAGACACTCTGAACCACGGGGACAGACAGACACTCTGATCCACGGGGACAGACGGACAGACAGACACTCTGAACCACGGGGACAGACGGACAGACAGACACTCTGAACCACGGGGACAGACAGACAGACACTCTGAACCACGGGGACAGACAGACACCCTGAACCACGGAGACAGACAGACAGACACTCTGAACCACGGGGACAGACAGACACTCTGAACCACGGGGACAGACAGACACTCTGATCCACGGGGACAGACAGACACTCTGAACCACGGGGACAGACAGACAGGCACTCTGAACCACGGGGACAGACAGACAGACACTCTGAACCACGGGGACAGACAGACACTCTGAACCACGGGGACAGACAGGCACTCTGAACCACGGGGACAGACAGGCACTCTGAACCACGGGGACAGACAGACACCCTGAACCACGGGGACAGACAGGCACTCTGAACCACGGGGACAGACAGACAGACACTCTGAACCACGGGGACAGACAGACACCCTGAACCACGGAGACAGACAGACAGACACTCTGAACCACGGGGACAGACAGACACTCTGAACCACGGGGACAGACAGACACTCTGATCCAGGGGGACAGACAGACACTCTGAACCACGGGGACAGACAGACACTCTGAACCACGGGGACAGACAGACAGACACTCTGAACCACGGGGACAGACAGACACCCTGAACCACGGAGACAGACAGACAGACACTCTGAACCACGGGGACAGACGGACAGACAGACACTCTGAACCACGGGGACAGACAGACAGACACTCTGAACCACGGGGACAGACAGACACTCTGAACCACGGGGACAGACAGACAGACACTCTGAACCACGGGGACAGACAGACACTCTGAACCACGGGGACAGACAGACAGACACTCTGATCCACATCGCAAACTGAATTAACCAAAATGTCAGGTTTCTTTCTGCAGCTGTGACAGAGATCAGAGGACTATCTGCTCTCGTGAAGACGTTTGGACACAGAGTGGTGACGTCTCCGCCATGTGAGGAGGGCTGATGCCTCGGTGCCGTCACGGACAGAGGAGCGGTCTGTCAGTGATTAAGCACGGACACAGGTACACTTGAATGCAGCAGTTTGACGTGCTGATGAAAGGCCTGATCACAATGTATCCACTGTGACACCATGAAGTAATGTCGAATCATGAAATCATGGGCCGACATCGACTTGTACTCATTAGGTTAGCTCTCAACAAGGATCGGCTGTGTGTGTCACTGCAGCTGGCAGAGAGACGCCGCCGGCTTCTCAGAGACGGCCACATCCTGACAGACAGCCTGATGTGATTTACAGTGTGTTTCAGGCCAGAGAAAGCTTCAGTATTGATCCGATGGCTATTGATCTGATGGTTAAAGGGCTTTAAAGGGCTGAGACGCGCATTAACGCGAGCTGCCCATGAATAAATAAAACAATAAGTTAAACATCACGAGGGCCAGATGTGCATCAGTTCATTCATTTTTAAAACACCTTTAAACATGCCTTAGCCTTATGGAGCATTTGGCCTGCAGGCTGCCGGGTTTGTGAGTGTGTGTGCATATGTGTGTGTGTGTGCGTACACATGTGTGTGTGCATGTGTCTTTGGCCAATCAAAGTGAGGATAGAACAAACACATTGAAGAGGAATGAACTCCGAGCTGCCGGACAGAAACTCCCAGATGATTTTATCTCGGGGCACATCTGGCGAGTTAAAAATAACCCCAATGCACACACGCTTGCGCACACATGGCCTTATCCCCGATCATCACAGGAGGAAACAAGCTCACACAGACAACCTTTCATCGCCGCGCTTCCTGATTGGCTGAAGAGCTTTACGTTTTCTCGAGCAGCCGCATTTGATAGGATTTCCTCCGTCAGAGACAAAACAGTCTGAGACACACGGGTTACACGGGTTACAGACGTGTCTGCCATTGGGTTTACTTAGAAACACCAGCTGCACATGCAAGTACAACACATAGAGGTTCACGTATTAACAAAACATATGAAATGATTTTGTTTAATTCCCTCATCTCCTTCTCTTTTTCCTCTCTGTTGGATCCCTCGTCTTGAATATTTGTAATTCTCAGATGAACATCATCTGGCTCAATTTCCTCTTCTTTATCTGAACTTTCCCTTTCTCCTCTGTCTCGTTCTGTCTTACATCCTCTCAGCCTACCATTGTATCCATCCTGGTTGACGTCTCCCAGGGGTGCTATAGCCGTGCCGAAGCGTCCGAAGGTGTGCGTGCCGGTGAGGGCAACGGGCTCGGAGAAAGTGAGCGGCGCCATTTGCAGGTATAGGTACACCCGCCCCACCTCTCTGGGTTTGCTCTCCATCTCCCGCTCCATGTAGAGGGGGGCTCCGACCAGCACATCGTCGGTCCTGGTGGGACGTAAGCTGTAGTTTAAAGGCTACAAAAGACGAGACTATGTGTGTCTTGTGTTACAAGGAGATTTATCACTTACCCATCTCCATTCAGGTCAGTGACGGCCACCGAATAGCCAAAATAAGAGGCCATCTGAGGGACAGACGAGGAAGGAACATGAGTATCTTCAACTATAATCCCAGTAATAATAATAATAATAATAAAAACATAATTTGCTAATGTCTTGTCTTTTATAGCGCCAAACAATTGTTATGCATGAATTAATTTCTCCTGGGTAATTGTGACACATAATGTAATCATTGCACCTGGTCATTCCTGATGCATTTAAATAGGAATAAAGAGAGGATTCATTAAAAAATTCATTAAATAATGAACGAGAATCCATATGAGCTGGTGCCAATGGTGCAGTCGTTCATATGCTGCACTGTATTATGACCGTGCTGATGCTCCTACCTGCTCTCCCGTGAAGTTCTGGATGAAAGTCAGATTGGTGGAATTGATCATTGCCACCTAAAACAAGCAGAGACATTGTCAGATGCAATACGGCTGGACTTAAAAGCACCAGGCTTTGTCCTCACAGCACAGCAGGCGCACGGCCAAGCAATCTGACAAACAGGCACACGAGGAATGCAGGGGGAGAGAAACAAAAGAATCTGAAAATGCATAAAAAGCTTTTTAAAGTGCCTGTTCTTTCCCCTGCCCTCCCCCACCATCATCATCTTTGTGCCTTTACCATTTCCCCCTGATCTTTCTCTCCTTCCCCCCATCTTAACCCCAGTCGTGGGGAGACAAGGAGGGGTGGGGGGGGGGGGGGGCTGAGAATTCCTTCATAAGACCTAAAATAACAACCACATGGAGACAGCCACGTACACACACACACACACACACACTCACAGACACACACACACACACACACGAGGATACACGTTGACCCATTCACAGATGTCTCAAAGACACTAAACAAGGATCCACTTAGGAACACAGATGCAAGAGAAAAGTAATGGCAAATATTCAATCACTAGCTTACTAACTTTCATGCACTCCGAATTATCCAATTGGTCACAGATGAAACGTGATCGGGGTCGACAGCTACTCTGATGTCAGGCCTGAAACATGGCGTTCCCTTGCTAACACCCCCCTACGGCGAGCTGACAGACCCCCTGCTCTAAGACACTGTGTACATGATGAGCATCCTTGCTCCAGCTACAATGCCCCGACATAAAATCACACAGTTGCAGCGTGTGTGTGTGCAGCGCGGCGAGTCCTGCGGTTACACTGCAGGTTAGGGTTAGGGGTCGTGTGTAGAGAAGGGTTAGTGGGGTTAGGTGGGGTCACCGCCCTCCACATGCAGCGGAAGCTGTGCGTCATTAGGGAGGATTGACACTGTCAGCCCTGGGGACATGTTCCCATAAGAGAACATTGGACACACTACATTTCCCATGTCTACATAGATACACATGTGTACAGTAAGGCTTGTGATCCAATATGAAACACTGAAAACAGATGAATCTAAAAGAACTGTATTGTGTGCGTATGTGTAAAAAACAATTTCTCAGATCACACTGCTACACATACATTTATAAGAAGTTTATACTGTTTAAGTTTCATCATGAGCCACCAAAATGACATCAAAGGTGCTTGGCATGGAGTCCACATGTCTGTGAAAATAGACTGGAGGGATAAACAACATCTGTCCAGAATATATTCCCTAATTTGCCGTTTTCATGATGTTAGTGTCGAGTGCTGTCGGATGCATCCAAATGTCCCAGAGCTTCATACTCACATATCCAAAGTTCTGTGCACCTCTTGGGACTCCGGCGATCAGCTCTGGGAAATACACAAACAAATGAAGACTTAGCATTTGTGTATGTGTCAGAAAGGGGTTTGTCTCGAAGGCCTGAACCCTTAACTCCCCGACGCAGCCCACCCTGTCAGAAGGGCCGAGCCTGGCTGAGAACACACTGAGTGATTGGGTGCTCTGTGCTTGTGTATTGATTGATGAGTGTGGTGCTGTGGACTTCCAGGGACTTCTGAGGGACCCACCCAGAGAGGGAAGACATGGGCCCTCCTTCCTGCCTTCCAGCTCTACCCAAAAGGCTCAACCACGGAGCCTGTAAACCAGGACTTCCCAGCCCCATCTTCACTCAAAACTCCCAGTAAGGACCAGTTCTCCAGTCTGAAGGGAGTTCGAACAAGACCACAACAAGCTTCGCACCACAACACAACGCAACAACATGCCTGTGAAACCTCTTAAGGCTCGCTTTAAGACTCCCTGACATGTGTTGTGCCGGAGGGGGCTCGGGGCCTTGGCAGGGGGGTACGTAAACTCAAAGTTGTCCCGTAAAGATACCATTAAATGTTGATTAGAAAAGGGGCTCTGAAAGACAGGAAATGATGAATGGTGAAGTGGCATTGGAGGAGGAGCGTTTCATGTTTGTGACAGAGCTGCAGAAGAGTGAGTGTGCGGTGACAGTGTTTGAAGAGAAAGCAATAAAAAATATGATTTCAACAGTTTAGAAAATTATGTAGCATGACTGTATTCTGACACATTTTATTTCTCCTCATTTTCTTTCCTTAAAGAGTGTTTAGTTGAAATGGGCCTTTCAGAACTCACATGCACATCGTCCCTGTTTCTTTTTCCAACTTATGTTTCAAGTCCAGGAGAGATTCTGGACTCACTCGAGCCCTGAAGAGGTCTGCCACTAATCATTCTAATCAGTCAAAATGGCGGAGAGGAAATCCCTTTATCAGCAGTTCCCGAAAAAAAAAAAACCTCTGTCCCCTCAGGGTCGCGACCCAGACACGCAGAGACAGTTCTCATTACTGCCTCTGAGTTCAGACCAAGACACTGTCACCCAGCTGTCCACTCCTTATCGCTCAGCGTACATCAGCCTCACCAGGGAGCTGGCATGCAGCCGGGGAGCACGAACGAGGAGCGAGCGCTGCCGGTGGTGTTGCACGCCGTCTGAGGTTGTTAGTGGGGGATTCCTCTGGTGCAGCATGCGGTTAGTTGTAATGAATTGTTGGCTTTCTCACCTTGTTCAGAGTCTCCTGTAAACTCTCCCACTGCCACAGAGTAACCTAGAGAGGAATGGGTTGCACATGATGACATATGGGGGATTAGCTCTGTGAATCTAGCTCGGTGTACAACTGTGTGTGATATAAGTAAAGTAATGTAGGATTACTATTTAGATCAGAGGTCTTCAACGTATTTCAGGCCAAGAACCCCAAGGCCTAAAGTCACACGGTGGATGAGCCCCCTATTACATATCGTATAAAACTGTGTTGCTTATTAAACCGGTCAATAATAATGTGTAGTGCAGCTTATAGTGCCAGGTATAAAAGTACTTTGTAATGATGTATGTATTCAATGCTAAGCCATTAAAGTAAATCATTGCTGACAGATTCATATTTTAACAGAACATATTTTAATTCTATATTGGCATTTCTACGTCACAATTTCACCTCATAACATTGAATATACAGGAAGAATTATATTTGCTTATTATAGTTTGTATTCATGTTAAAGTGTATTTTTGGACATACTTTTGAAGAACTAAAGCTTGGGATCAAATAATGTCGGGGACCCCCTATAGTAACTCTGCGGACCCCCTAGGGGTCACGGACCGCCTGTTGAAGATCTCTGATTTAGATCAAGACTGTTATCACTTTGTGAGTGTTTGTTTTGTGAATGTGCGTTACCGAGGTAACTGTCGTCGTGTGTGTCTTCAGCAGCTCGAGTGTGTTTCTCTCCTGGAACCCGTCTCAGCACCGCCTTCAAAGAGTAGCCGTTCAGTATCTCAGCTATCCCCGCTGTCATTACCTGACCTGCATACACACACACACACACACACACACACACACACACACACACACACACGCAGATAAATCGACAGAGAAAAACAAACAATAAAGGTGAGAGAGTCACATCTGTTCATGACCAGTGGTTTCATGAAAGCTGCCCTCTGCTATGGAAACCTGCTGGAGCCGACCCAGCTGCTCCACGTGAAAGATGCACAGCACTAGCAACACATAGCAGCCTTCCCCGAGGAAAGCTAAAACACATCGATGGTCGAGGAATAGCTGGAAAAATACCGCTTTAAAGGACCCTCAGGAAAATGCCTGTCCTCTCTGTGGCGATGGATGCTGAATTATAGGTGAGCACGCACAAACAACACCCTTCCTCTGCTCTTACACAAGAGGTCAGACAAACAAATGATTTTATCTAAAGCCGCTCTCAACCTTCCATAAATCCTCCTAAATGTGTGTGTGTGTGTGTGTGTGTGTGTGTGTGTGTGTGTGCGCTGACAGGGAGGAAAATGTGCCCTCTTAACCCTCCCTCCAACTCCTCTTCCTCCCCCCTCCCTCTTCTCTCTCACCCTGCACTACGGGTTTATCTCCCAGAATAACATATCACTACATCGAGTCATTATGAACCCTCTGTCTGATTAATGAGACGCCGTGTTACAAACCTAACGCAGATTCATAAGTCACTGCAGCTAATTCGAAGTGTCCTTTACACTCAGAGATAACAAGGTTGTATATAAAAGAGTTTTTCTTTTTTTGAAACGGTGACTCAGGCTGAAGGCTGAGGATAATCGTTGTATATTAGAGGCCATAAAATCTAGGCCGAGTGCTTTTATAAACATTTGGAGGAAGTGTTTTAACTGGAGGCAGCCAGCCTCGCCACGCGGAGGGCACCGAAAAGGAGCAGTCCATTAAGCTGTCTGGGATGCCTGTTTAGAGCGGTCTTCTATCCTGGAGCATTTATTATTAAATCATATTTAATAACGGCAGCAACGCTGTTGAAAAATAGGTAGCAGCATTTATGAAATATCCATCACTGAGATTTTCAGACTCATTTTTTCAGATTTTTCTGACCTCTTGCTCCAACTTTCTTTCTAAACCAATGCTGAAGTGACGCGTCGGGGTTACAGAGAAAGGAAAGAGAAATTAGTGCAAATGATGATTAAGTGTCTCCTTTCTCCTTCAAAACAGCCACAAGCTCTGATGAATGTGGATGAGACACACACCTGGAGTCGGGGGAGTAGAGCTACACAGCGACAGCTGGACTCTGACAAACTCTAGCTGTGTCTACACCCATGAAGACACTTCATTCCTCTGCTTGGACGAGCCCTGCATACCCAGCACACTAGCTGACCTCTTATCGGCCAGATCCATCTCTCTTCTTCTTCTTTCTCTGTCTGACTTACTCCCCCCCCCCCACGCTGCAACATGTTTCTATCATCTCCTTAACAATCCTCTATCACTCCTGCTGTCCTCCCTGCTCTCTTTCTCCACCACTCTTTAAATTCTCCACACCTTTCTTCTGTAGCCTGCCCTTGAGCCTCTTCCTCTCCTTGAAGCTGTTCCAAGCCCCTCAGCGCTTTATCACGGGGCAGAGGGGCAGTTCCTCCACACTCCATTACCCCCCGATCAGCTCATTACAGAGCCCAAACACCCATTTCCTGTTACGCTGTTAGAGACAGCCATGAAGTAAAGGAGCAAGCGAGAGGGAGGGAAAGGGCTAAGGCAAGCGGCAAAGCAAGGGAAAGAGACAGGCTTCCTTCTACCTCCTCCTACGTAAGGCTCCTGTAATGAAAATGCAGATTTGGCAAATGTGTCCGTGTGCCTGTGTGTGTATGTGGGCTGTTCTGTTAAACTCATCTCTATTCATTTGAACACCTTCCCATCGATGAAGTCATTGAAATGAAGACACCAAATACACACTGTGGCTGCAGTTACCTTGCCAGTAAAAGCTCCCAGGTCCTCCTACCACCAGCATTCCTTCCTGGAATGAATAGAGAGCCAGGGTTAGTCATGTGACAGATGTTTGTGAGTATGTATGGATGTGTTCCTTAGATGGAACGTGTGTCGCTGTGTGTGCGTTCCTGTTGACATCCTTTAGAGAATGACAGCTTCCTGTACAGGAGGGTAGAGTTGGACCATGAGACAGAGGTCAACGTTCACATTGACTACGCAGTGAAAGAATGTGTAATTGTGTGTGTTTGGTCTATTATGTTTGGAGGCGATGGGGGGGGGATCCTTCTGGGACAAACTCTCATCTTCCCCATGACTGTAAATCTAAGAAGGGAGTCTCCTGTTAGAAGAAACCCCTCTGCTTGCACTTTTACAGGGGACAAATTGTGTGCAGGGTGTTGTCATGGCGATAGTGTACTGATTGATGCGGCAAACTTCACCTTGGTGAAATCCACACTGAAGCCAGCCTGGCAGAACCCCTGTCCCTCTGGATCTGGATCATCTGAAAACCACACAAACATGTCTTTCAAAAACGTTAGAATAAAATACATTTTCTGGAACGAAGCTCTAGCAAACTCTCCAGCTACCTTTGCCGAGTGCATTACTTCTACCAGATTAAACAATTTAACTCTAAAAAAATAATTATGAAAAAGCTATTAGAGTTGCCATAAAAATGTTGAACCACCGTGGTGTGTTTCTGTTTAAAATACTGAAAACATATGCGCACATTATAAATTGTTCCCCATCTGGGAGGCACCCTGATGTGAAGCTTAATGATGTGTAATGACACACGTGCACATATAAACTAATTGTGAGTTATTGAAATAGTCCGAGTGGCCATAGATTCACGTTGGGATAAAGCAAGAAAATATAAATCTGTCTCTGGCAGAGAAATCATACTTGATAACAGGATAAAAGAATACTTCCTCTGCAGTGTTCCCCCCCTTGAGAACAATCGAGTTTACAACGTGATTATTCTTGTCTTGATTAGTCAAAACTGACATAAACAACAAAGTAGAGATCTTTAACAACCTTCAATTACTAGAGGGAGTGTAAGCATGAAGCGGTGTGTGTGAGTGTGAGCAGTGAGGTACTTTATGCAGAGCGGATGGTGGAGTAGATGATAAGGCCTGTGTTTGATCTGCTGTTTACGATGTGCCACCTGATAGCCTCCGTCTCTCCTTATCATACTCTGCTGGTGCCTCATATCACCGTACAGACAGACGGGTCACAGGAAGAAAGCCAAAGAGAAAGAAAGAGCCGGAGATGAAGACGGGGATGGATCTCGGAGAATCCCATGAATCTCATTTACTGAACTGATGACAGGAAGTAGAGATATCAGCTTTTGAGATATCCAGCAGTGAGATGTCGGCCTCCGCACAAATACAATAGAAGTGTGTTTTTAATATGCTATCAACATAAAGCCTTTTTACTTCAGATTCAATGCTAATTGTCCGCTGTGAAATCTGTGGATTATCATGGGTAGCAGGCGCATCGCTACAGGTAATATATGCTGCAGTTGGGTTATTTAAATATACATTTCAGTGCTATCTCAGAGACAGATGTATCAAAACACGGACAAATCAAGTCTAAACTATCTGCCCGGAGGGAAGTGAGAATTGTTTTGCGTGTTATTTCAGTGAACCGACCCTTTAAACCAGAGGCCAAGATATTATGTTTTATAGGCGGACATAAAAATCAGTTCACCGTATTTAAACTTTATGCCATATTATGACATATGACATGTGACACTGATGCAAGACACAGTATATTACACTACGGCCTGTTAAAGCCATAACATTCTCAATGCTATGGTTCATTTTTGTTCCTACTGACGGCAGAGAGCAACAGAGAAAAACAAAAGGGAAGGAGAATGGAAGGCAGTAAAAGGGGAGATGGAGACAGTGGGAGAGGAGGCTGCAGAGTGACTCACTGGTCCTGCAGGGTGAGTACTCTGCGTAGGCGCTGAAGTTCTGGACGGCCACATAGCAGGTCCCCACGGGGTCCTTCTCCCCGCTCAGCTTCACCGTCCTCCAGTGGTAGAGAGGAGCACATGCCTAACAACAAATAACACTGTGATTCCCCGTCTGAAGAAACACTGACGTCTGACAATTAATGGATGCCGTTTCCGCTCACCACTACTTTTCCTTTGTGCGTCCTGACCGACGCTCCGAACCACTGGTGCGACTTGAACTCCAGCGGCTCCCTGGTGCCGTTTACCTTTATCATCCTGTTATCTGGGGAGAGGCGGAGACGGTGGGGGAGTGGAAAAGACATTAAAATGGGAATGAAAGACGACATTTCATAATGACACCAGTAAAAGGCTATATTGACTGTGGTAATGTGGCCTGCAGCTCTGCCCGTGTGAGTGGAAAGCATTTGTCCTTGATAAGCAAGAACAAACAGCAACAGTCTTAAAGAGGCCTATAAGAAACATCAAAACCCCATTTGCCCCCCAGAAACATTTGTCAGGGTGCTGGAGGCTTTTCTTCAGTCAAAGCTTTGCCTATAAAATGTCATAACACTTAAAAGACTATAACACACACACACAGTTGTATTTGCACATTAAGAGCACTTCCCAGTCGACTCACAATAAAGTGTCAGATTTGGTGTGAGTGCATGTGTGTCTTTGCTCTGTTGTAGATATTTTCCAGCGTTGTTAAAGACCAGCTGGGTCTCTTTAGAGCCGTGCAGAAACCCTCCGCGTTAAACACCTTCCTTTAGCACGTGCACACACACTAAAGTGGGCACACACACATACCATACTGGCAGACAATAAATACATAACAGCAGGTGCATAGAGGATTGTTGTGAAGTTTATTTGCTACGAAGTCAATCTCTCAATTTATTCCTTGTCACCACCATCACTTGCAGGATACATGAGGACGTCCAAATTGTGTGTTTGCATGCTTTTATATAAAGGATTCTAATATCTGAAGATATATCACTACAATATTTAATACAAGAGGACATCATGCTCATCGTATCATAGACCTAAAGGTAAAAGAACCAGACTCATGAAAGTTCTTTTTAAACCCAGGACAGGTGTAGACATTAAGGTAGTGAATGAGGAATCCTCTAATAGAGACAAGCAACCCTTTTTAGCAGAGGACTGAATGTAGTGTGAAGCTCTCTCATTTGTGTATGAACAGGATCACTACATCAGGCTTCCCTGAATAATGGAAAGAGAAATAATTCTGTATTTTCTCTAAATAATTCATTCTGTGATTGATGCGTGTATCCTTTCCTGGTACACAGACATGCAATAACCATCACCATATCAGCCCCTGTCTTAACCTCCTGCAGCCCTGGCACAACATGATACATCTGCATAACGTCACTGAAGCGACGCACACACACACACACACACACACACATGCTCAGGCACATCTGAGGCCGGCGTATGGATATTAACCAGTACAGTGCACACAGATGTGGTGCACGCTCATGCTGGTTCTTTTTAGCAGTGTGCATGAGTGTATATGTGTATAGTCTGGTTTATACCTGTAATAAAGGGCCTGCTGTAACTCTAGAAATATCCACCGTGGCCACCGTCATCAATCACCTACCCATTCTAGTGAATAGATGCACACATGAACATGTGACTACACACATGTGTTCCTCTCCTTCTTTTAGTATCCACATTTTCCTTAATACACTTTAAACTCTAAAAAGAATCCCTTTGGACCAGAATAACAACAACAACAAAAAAATGGTGCTTCCTTTGGAATGTCACACTCATTTGCATGAATCCTTGCTTTAGTTCAGGCAGACAAATGAAGTCCTGCTTGCATCAGCTGATCAGCTAGTAGCGGTTTCATTCATGCGCCATCGACAGGCAGCAAGCGAGCAAAAGACCCAATTACATTCACACATCTAACATACTTCTCAACTCAAACTTGAACTTGTGATACTGTTAACTCTGCTACAATCTAATCTCCATGTATACAGTTTTAGCCAATGCAGTGCGTGGGGGTGTGTGTGTGCGTGTGTGTGCGTGGTGTCCATACCTGAGTTGTGTGCATGTTAGTGTGAGTGTGCGAGTGTGTTCCGGGTGGGGGGGTCGGGTCTTTCTTTCTGTTGTTGTTGTTTTTATTGTTGTTGTTGCGTTGTTTTTATTTTCTAAATTTGTATTTTCTGTACGGCACTTTGTGTTGCATTCCCTGTATGAAAGGTGCCTTATAAATAAATAAAATTGAATTGAATTGAATTGAATTTAAAACTTCCTCTGATTCCCGTCTGATAATCAAGTTCTCCCGACAAATGACTTAAACGCTTCCGTCAAAGTCAAGAGTGCAACAGAAGGTCAGTTCTTTCTGCATCTCTCTTTTTGTGGTCCTCACAAAGATAATAGAAGTCCACCCAAACAAACAGAAAAACAAAGAGAGGGAGGGAGACAGAGACCAGGGGTGGGGAGAGGAGAGGAGACAGGGATACATTTTCGAGATCTAATAAAAAGCAGACCTCATCCAATCCCCCTTTTGTCTGAAGGGGAGCTAAATTCCCATGTGCATACAGTTTGCCCCCTCCCCTCTCTCTCGCTTTCTCACTTGTTCGACCTCTCTACCTCCTGCACACACACTCGCCGCTCAGATGGAAAAGCGTGCATCAGAGACATTAGACCCACAAACACAGGCTGATTGGACAGCTAACCTTGATGATAATATATTGAAAACCATAATCAACATGAGGCAGGCTTGTAGCAGCAAAGCCGGCAGCCACCTTTGTTGTAGATGAAGCTGATGAGACCCATATGCCTTATCTATCTTTCTTTTTTATGCAACAGCATGTGCCAACGCATATCCACACACACATCCACAGGTTACAAAGCTGGGTCCAAATAGATGGAGTAACATCTGGGGCCACCCCTGACTATAAAAGGGCACAAAACAACACAAACTCTTTACAACTGGAGTGGAACATGATTATAAGCAGTGGGGCCCCAGGAGGTCTGGTTGGGATCCGTGAAATTAAAACAAAAATGAAAAAGCTTTCAGGTTACTCACTGGAATTATCAAAAGGTATCTGTCTGCAGCTGTCGGGGAGTCCTGGCCAGGGGCAGTAGTAGACGGCCCCTGCCTCTATAATGCCGGGCTGAGAGGTGTTCGCCTTGGGAGCCCCCACCAACACACTGATCCTGGTGGGCAAAAGAAAAACCACGGTACATGCAGGAAAGTGTACAATGCATTATGCAAACTTACTTTCATGACTTTCTTTTGCTCTGTGCAGCAGAAATCTGAGTTATTGCTGTGTCTGTGGATAGAAGCCCACTTTCCACCTCTCATCATTTGATTCATTTCTATTCTATTGAGTCTACTGCAAAGCAATCCTGGCAGGTTAAACTACAGGTACACTTTATCTCTGATGGCACAACTTCAGTCACTCACGTGTTGCTGTCGGAGCTGGCTTGGTAGAAGTCCACGGAGTAGCCGAAATAACTCCCGTCGGGTCCCTTATAAACCGTAGGATGCTCTGCGTAAAGGTTAAAGCTCCAAACTCCATTTAGCCCCGGCCACAGCACCGACAGCAGCCCGAGGATGAACATCCCGGCGGAGGAAGCACAGTCCGGTGCACGCTCCATCCCCACAGAACAAGCCGACGCGCACTGCTCACAAAGTTAGAGGGAACTGGGTGAGAGAGGGAGAGAGAGAGAGAGAGGGAGAGAGAGAGGGAGAGAGGGAGAGAGAGAGAGAGAGAGAGAGAGAGAGAGAGAGAGAGAGAGAGAGAGAGAGAGAGAGAGAGAGAGACTCCTCCGTGCAGGTGAGGTAGGTTTATCCGGGTCGAGACCGCCAACTAGCTGTCAATGGATTACTGCGGTCCCCCAAACTGCCTCCCGACACCCTGAAACCACCAGCTCTGTCTCAGCTCCACAGCCGCGCCCCCGCCCACTGGATCAAACTTTACCCCCTACACACACACACACACACACACACACACACACACACACACACACACACACACACACACACACACACACACACACAGACCACATCTGAGCGCTCAAAGGCGCGTCACTGCTCCTTATATGGCACCAACACATTTTCTGTGGCGAATTGGAGGCTTCACCGTGAAACAATAAATAATATTAAATGAGATGTAAAACCAGCCTCTCAGACAAATCCAGCTCACGGGGCTGCGTTCCGTTCCGTTGGGATTCATCTCTTGTAATTACGTCAGTGATTGTTAAATCGACTAGATTTAACAAGAAAAAGGTTAGAAAGGTGACCGACCTGTCTGTTTTTGGGGATATTCAGCTCACTTTCTTTTATTTTTTTAAATCTAGATCTGTATGAAGAGGAGAAGATAAAAGTGGAAGTTGCAACTATACTTCAAAGTCCCAATCTGCTATTGATCAGCCTGGGGAGTTTGTTGAAATTGAACTAAGCTTTCTGGGAACATTAGTAATGGCTTCACAGTGAGACTGCAGCGGAGCAGCACTCCTGTCAGCGGAGTGTGTTTTCTGTCAGGGGTCTTGATAAGAACCAGGTGAGATGGTGAGGTAAAACGTGAGAGAAGAACCCAGACCTTGACCCGCCAGATGGAGACGTTTCTAACCCCCATGCCCTCTAGCTGCCCTGCTCTCCATTTCAACACATTTCCTTCCATCCATCCCTCAAACCTTTCCAGTAACCATGTCTACTTCCTTTATGCTTTCCATTATAAGTGGAAACTTTCAGGTAGCTGATCCTTTTTGTGCAACAATGAAGAGTGTGTGAAAGAGCAGAGAGCAAGGGAGAGGGTCTCTCCTTTCTCAGCCGTTACTACGGAAACCTTTGAGGAGAGGGAAAAACATGAAGAAGCAGAGAAAAAGAAGAAAAATAAAGAGATGGTGATGATGGAATGAGGAGGCAGCAGACGCATTCCTGTCCGGCTGCCCTATCTGGCACCAGTGTTAGGATGTCAGGTAACATGTTTAATGCAGCTCAGTTTCGGCATGCACGTACTTCCATCTGTTATTATTTTCTCCGCTGTCTTACGTCCAATAAAACTCTCAGTTATTCAGTTTTCAGGGACTACACATACACACATATATACTCACACACTGATCAGATTTACTGCAGGTCTGTCTGGATTGATTCTTGCACAGTAGTGCTTTATATTCAACCCACTATGCCCACATCTCTCTTTACAAACTCCTGAGACTCTTCAGCAGACTGTTATGTCAGGTTAGGCCCACATCCTTTCTGCATTAGACAAATCCATTAGACACACACCCTGCCAATATTACAACCCTCATGTGCATGGACGTATACTGGAGCCAGGATATCTGCAGGTACGCCAACGCCAAAGCCAGTACTGTGCTAGAAAGTGCGACTCCTATAACACTTGCCACCTGACTTTAGTGGCGACTTAACATGCAGAATGGTAGTAACTGTGGCTGTGGGCTGCTGTGTTTTAGGATGCCTTATAAAAAGGACAAGGTTTCATGCGTCTTCCTAGGAATGTTGATGAGCAAACAAAAGCATGCAGTTTTATGTCTGAGGAGGAATCGTTTCTGTTTACAGAGAGGTACTTCAGTCACCATTAGTGTCTTGGTGATTTAGAATGACTAATTTAGAGTCTCTTGGGACATGAAACATGAGTTGGTGTGTGATCCAGGGGTGTCGAGGGGATCCAGACAGACCTAGGACGTCCCAAACCTGAAGAGATTTATGTGAAAAAGACACACAGAAGAGGACATCTATGATTTGTAAAGCTACGGAACCACACAGCATTTGAACAAAAAAAGAGTGTTTATTCCAGAACCTTTGAGCGTGATAATAAATACATGGACACTTGGTCAAGATCCTAATGTGGGGCATGAAACGCTCACACACAGAGCACCTAAACCAGCTTCATCTGGGTGAAAACAATGAAGGAACTCCTGCTCTCTGTGTCGGGTTGGTCCCTTTATGCTGTAAACGCTTATCAGTGAGTGTGACGGTGTGTGTGTGTGTGTTCTCACATGTGGAAGGCTTTGGTAGGTATTCCCTCGAACAGTCCTATAGCTGGATTAACAGTAGTGTTTCAGTCGACTGGCTGTACATGTGGTTCAGCACGTGTTTCCGTGACACACGGGAGTCACTGAACTGAACCAGTTTGCTCTCCAAACACTTTGTAGCTGTAATAAAATAAAAAACTTTCTTTTCCTCCTTTTAAATTATTCCATCACCAATATCATGTGTGTCAGTTACAAGCCGTGGTGAACGGACAGAAGCATGAACTGTAAAGGTGAGTTTGAATTTTTGTGGAATGTGTCAGGATGGAAGAATGGATCTCAAGGCATGTATGTCGAGTCCATGAACATGTCTGTCTCAGTCTCTTGTTGTGTGCATTCGTATTTTCCCCTCATTCTTATGTTGTATATGTGTATGCATGTCAGTCGTAACCTGCTGACCGTCCACGGGTCAGCGTGCAGAGAGGAAGTTGGAGAGTGTGTGTGGTCCATCCACGTACACAGACACACACACGGACTGTGTCGGTGCTAGTTCAGCGACGGAGAGCGGTCGGTGCTCCACAGAAGCTCGATGTAGGGCCACCTGGTCTGTAGGCAGCGCTTGACCGGAGTGTCGTCTGTCCGAACCATGGGGTCCTCGAAGCCCAGCACCAAAGCCGTCCCTTCCACATACTCCACCTGAAAACACACGCACGGGGGGGTCGATACTCAGAGTGAACGAAACACACAGATGGAAACACTTTCTGCCATCTTTGACTCTATCAAACCTTGTTCAGACACTTCAAGGGTGAGATGCAAAGGATAGATGCAAGTATACAACAAACACACACACACACACACACACACACACACACACACACACACACACACACACACACACACACACACACACACACACACACACACACACACACACACACACACACACACACACACACACACACACACACACACACACACACACACACACACACACACACACACACACACACACCCCAGCTGCAGGGGATTGCAGTCAGCAGGTCTGTTTTCCCCATCTGGAGCTATGGGAATGGAATAGCCATCACAACCTTATAGGCGCCTTGCTGCCATGTGTATATGTGTGTGTGTAGGCGTGTGCTTTGTGTGGGCACACATGTGGTGCCCTTCTTACACTAGCAGGTAGCTGTAGGGAAAATATCTGCATTACAGAGCAGACAAAGCTGACAGATGAAGAAAGTGATATTCCTGAGTACCAGTTTTTTTTTTTTTAAACAGCCACCAATTACAGCCTCTGACCAGCATCCATCAAACTAAGCCTGCTTGATCGGCCTGCATTTGAACATTTGTCACAGCGAGGGAGCTGACAGGAGCCTCCGTGTTGAAATTGGAGAAATAGAAGGTTAAGCCAGGGTTTTTGGGTGGATGGACAGGCTATTAGGGCTTGTGATAGCTTCTGTTTATTTTGGAGTGGCTGGCTGGCTGTATATGTGTGAGAGTGTGTGTGTGTGTGTGCGTGTACACTAATGATGACGGGAAAAGAAGAAGACCAACAGGCAGAGAGACGGAGGGAATACGAAAACGAACCACAATCAGTTGCGATGACAAACCTGAAGATGAAATAGTGCCTTACCCTCTCGTTGTAGTTGGACTGTTTAAGTCCATTGTAGTGGTAGATGGGAAATGAGTCTGGGATTCCTGAATCCTGAAACAGAGGCGGGGAGCGGAGTGAGAAAAATGCAGTGTTGTTAAAGAGGCTCCAAGCAAACTGTTCTCACTGAGATGGAGGTACAGAACCACAGAGGCAGAACATTTTTGGAGCGAAAAGTAAAACGGACACTTCTCTGCCTGCAACCAAAGCTTAACATCAAATCCCTGTTCAATTTAAGCGGGTGCATTTGTGCATCGAAGCAAAGCCCAACTCCAATTACCAGAAAACGTTCAACATTACAAAAACGTCCGAAAAATGACACTGAGCCAAAACACTTCCAGGGACTTTGGCCTGAAAGGTGCAGAATGATAAGAGGGTGTGTTGTCTGGGAGCGTGTCCAGCCTCTCATGTTTATATGCCTATATATGAAACCCTAACCCTCACCCCAATCCCACATGTGTCTGAGTGTGTGTGTCCAGTTGGCTAATGGTAGTATAATTTCTTTGCGGCTCGGGGCCATTCCTCTGGTGAGTCCCTGAAGCCCTGATCACTTTAACACAGTTCCCCTCTATCTACCCCTTTTCCTTCCTCGCTTGCTCTGCCTCATCACGGCATCTTACCGCTCTTTCTGCTGTTCTGCAAGCAACACCATGCGATGGTGAACACACGCATACATTTCACATGAGACACCACAGGAATGTTTTTGGGCATGAAAACCTTTAATTTGCTAAAACAGCACTCCACATATGCTTTTGGAATTACCGTCACTCAAACGTGTGTGTGTGTATCACTCTTTGTCCATGTGTTTTAGCTGTGATATGGATGATATGGAAGGTATTCGTCATACTGTGTGTGTGTGTGTGTGTGTGTGTGTGTGTGTGTGTGTGTGTGTGTGTGTGTGTGTGTGTGTGTGTGTGTGTGTATCTTTATGGTGGAAGTCCACCTCCTCACACATGCTTATTTATACCTGATCTGGGAAAAACTCCAACAGGAACGGGCCCAGAAGAATGATGCCCAAACTCTCTGGATCCAGTTTGCTCTTCACCAGACTGACACTGAGAGGGCACGGAGATAGAAAGAGAGACGGATGGGGAAGGAAGTAAATATAAAGTGAGTAGAGGAAAACAGATGAAGAAATCCTGAAACAGAAAACATGCAGATTTAAAAAGAAAAAAAAAGAGGAGGTTTGGAAGGAGCCATCAGATCAGCACAAAATAACAGTCTGCGATGTTTTACGTATGAATACCAAGTCAAATTTACGATCACCTCATCACTCAATGTGGACTCATGATGCGTGTTTTGGTGCACACGTGCATTTTTTCATGAATATCATGGTGCAACTAAATATATCTCTTTCCAGACATTCCTACGTGTTAGATCAGTGTTATTATTAGTCCACCGTGATAAAAAAATCTGGTCAGATTGCCCTTTTAAGGCAGGAAGGAGAGAAGCAGGGGTTATTCCAAGACACAGAGGGAAGGAAATTAAGGTTTCTCCAGCCATCTATCATTACAAGTAGCATGTGCAGCAGGACAGCATACAGAAAAGGTAGTGGCCCTGCTGATGTGTCATTGAGCAACATGACAAATCCAGCAATATCTCCACAGGGTTCAAGACAAATCTAGTTTTCATCAATAAGGGGTTGTGTGTTCAAGGGAATGAATGGTTTGTGGTGGGTTTGCATGTGATCGACTGTACTCTATGGCTATACTGTTTATGAACGCATCATTGGACCGGACATGAGATGATGGTTCCACGTGTTTATCATTTCTAACTGTGCATTGTCTTATTTAAGAGTTACACAAAGACAGGGAATAATAATCTGTCAATGTTTTTCAGTAATTTGTTGGAGTCGATATCCTAGATTTGGTCCATATGCAATAAATGGGAGATTCATTTTGTGGACACAATAATGATACCCAAGGTGTTTTGATGTTTATTATGAAGCTGAAGTGGCATTCAGGGCAGTGTGCTTTTTAGTGGATTAACATTTTTTCATAATTTTAAAGTTTAATTAGTTAGAGAGAAAAAAAAAATCACAATACACAAGAATTGATGATTTTAAGCTCTTGAGTGTTAATAACTGTCCCAAACACTGCAAAGCAAATGATCAAGAGACGATAATTCCTCGAAGCTGTGTCCTGACTTTTGCTGAGAACAGTCGGTGTTCACAAAGTTGGCTAACCACAAATGATAGCAGCTGATGGCCACTGGTCACAGGATATGTAGCGTTACAGCATCACTTGAAAACACTTTTGATGAAAGCCCTCAATTTAGTATGCCTACATACTTCTATTAATCATCCCCCTCCCCCAAGAACTAAGGATGTTACTTTATTCAAATGGTGAAATCTGTGCAATAACTCAAGTTGTATGTTGTGATGTATCGCCCATCTGGGCTTCTGCAGAGCAGATCAGTAGTCCAGTTACTTGGCCGAGGCCCATGGCTGCAGCATTTGGGCTTACTGTTCCTCAGATGAGAACGTGCTTCTGTTTGAAGCGGCACTTTAAAGCATTTCCTCCCTCTCACGGTCTTTCTTCCGGCCGTTAATGATCTCCCTCTAAGCCTCTGTTTCTGACTCTTTCCTTCGTTCTTTCTTTCTTTCTTTCTTCCTGAGCTTTTATAGTGGGCTCTCTCTGGTCTTACTTTATAGTTGCCTGGTAGTGAAACATGAGCAGAGGGCTACTGACCTGGCCTGGCCGTGACTTAGGAGTTAGAACTTTAGAAGCTCTACAGGTGCGACACACACACACGCACACACACACACACACACTTGAACATGCAAGCACTTACTACTCGGGCTCGGAGACAAGGTCAAGGGCTTTCATCACGTCCTCCAGCAGAGACTCCGGGATGAAGCCATTATCTGGAGAGAGAGAGAGAGAGAGAGAGAGAGAGAGAGACTGATGCACTGGCTGACCCTGACAGAACATAAAATAAAGATATATACAGATATGGCACAGTCTGTATCACACACACACACACACACACACACACACACACACACACACACACACACACACACACACACACACACACACACACACACACACACACACACACACACACACACACACACACACACACACACACACACACACACACACACACACACACACACACACACACACACACACACCTTGTCCGTTCTCTCTGACCTACATTCCATGCCTCTGATGATTGCTTTACCTGAGAAGGAACACTTTAAACACTAACATGTGTTTTTTGCCTGAAAGAATATTTGTGTTTGTGTCTGGGCACTTACAGATTTGTCTCATTTAAACATCAGCAGGTGAGCCCATGTGTCCTGTTGTTTAGGTGCACACATAAACTCAAACTGTGCTGAGAAGAAGAATTAACGGACGGGCGCTCTTCTCCTCTGCCCTCAAGCAACTTAATCTACCCTCTTCAATGCCAGCTGTTATTGTCTTGAAGCTACAATTGATGGTCTGGCAGCAAGCAGAACACACACACACACACACACACACACACGCACACAATCACACACGTACACGCACACACAGACACACTGGGGCGATGACAAACACCATATAGCCGATTAAAGAACATCATGAGACAGCGGGTTGCAGAATGTGTATGCCCTGTGACTCACTGTAGTGTGTCTGAATGTGTCTGGCGCCCCTTTTCCACAACAGAGGGAGCTGTGCTGACTCTACATGTGACACAGGCAGATTTAAAGGCTTTTTACACAGCTCTCAACTACAGCATGTGTGTATACACTGTGGTGTGTGACTATGTGTGTGCGTGTGTGTCATGGTGCATCTTTCTTCCATGTGTGTATACATGTGTATTCATGTGGATGCAAATACTGTGGCCCATGCATGGTGTGTGTCTTTGCACAAGTTTGTGGGTGAGAAAAGAGCATATGGCTAGCAGAACATCCTGGCAGATGATACCAGAAGTGGATTTGAGGATGGGAAATGCCGTATTATGTGTAACAGAAAAAGACAGTTGAAGAACAAAAGGGGAAGAAAAAGGTCTCAGAGAGTTAATTTTACATATTTGCTGTCAAAGTAAAGCCCGAGCACTTTTCAGCTTTTAGGATTAATCTCACTGTAATACCCTATTACACCACAGATCTCTAATGATGCTGTTCCTATGAGCATGATAGTGAATCATGTTTATGGCAACTGAGAACAGCACACTTCATTTCACATTAAAAACACATAAATATGAAGGTATGCCTTATGCCTGACTTAAGTGTGTGATGTTAACATGGTCATTATTAAGCGCGACTCCCGACATCTCTGCATCGCTCGACAGCAGAAGAAAAACATTACACAGCAGCTGTTAGGACCAAATGCTTCATTTCAGTACTATTTCTTGTGCCTGCGAACACACGCAAACTAAAAGCTATATAAAAGAACGCGGCAGCCTTCCGACTTTTTGTCTTTTCTTTAAACTTTCTACAGTCATTATTTCCCCTCGCCTGTTACCCCCAGTCACCTGGAAGTGACAAGAAAGGAGGTTTAGGAGGAGGAGACAGGGAAGAGAGGAACGGTTGACTCAGCTGTAAGAGGAACTGATCTCACCAACCTAAACAACAACAGTGGAGATGAGAGGAGAGGAACAGACCCGCGTTCTGACTACAGAACAAAAACAATGGAGACAAGAAACAAGAGAGAAGAGGCGAGGAGGGCCGTGGAGGTTATGAATGCATCTGCTCAACCTGAAGGAAGGGAAGAGTAACGCAACGAAGCCACGATTTTGTTAACGCAATGTGTTTGTGTGTAGCTGTTAGAGTGAGATACGATTAATCAAAGTACATCTGTGTGCCAGGATTTTCATAAAGCCGGTGTCGTAATGAGCAAAAGAGTAATAGTCTATAAAAACAAGTGTGCTGGGAGTGAAGGGGGGCAGACCAACATAATGAGGTGTACAATATACACAACACACACAGTTGTTGTTCATTACCTTCAGGATCAAATGACTGGAAGACCCTCCTGGCCTGTTCTGATGGAGACTCGGGACCGACCAGGGACATCTCCTATAAGGAAGGAGAAACAGAAAGATAGGAAGAAATTAATGAGAGGGGAAGAAAAGAGCAAAAGGAGGGGGTTTGTATAGCAATATAAAGAGTTTGGACTGAAAAGTGACAACACTTTTGACTAAAGTGAGGAGTGAAGATAGAGTGAGGACGCGAGGAAGAATTTGATCACATTGTGGAGAACGTAGCTTCATCAGTGTTGAAACATTAGAACAACCCTCTAGATCACAACTAATGTTGATTGTTCTTGTCAAGGTTTAGCAGCACTAATGTAGGACACGCTACAGTGAGCCGTCAACATACAGCATTACCCCCCATTGCAGTAGTGTGGGATGCAGTGCTAATGTACATCGTACATGCATGTGTGTGTGACTATGGGTAATCTAAGGGGCCAATGCAATCACCGGAATCCATTGGGGTTATTAACTGATCTACTGATAAAGTCAGACGGCTTGTTTTGGCTCCAAACACACAATCAGGAAATCGAGCCTTACATATACAGCCCATGATTTATGACAAGCTCTCCAGTGTTTGTTTGTTGCTGGAGTTTAAAAGAGCAGCGTTGGCAGGGAGATCAGAAATGTGTGTGTGTGTGTGTGATGCCCCTGCCTGACTGGCCACTACAATGTAGATGCTGATTAAATGAACAGTTCCTTGTACTCTACACTATGAGGGCCTCAGCGTGCTTCAAACTAAATCCTTGTCAGACCATCTAAAAGCATATAAAACCTCCTCAGCTCACATGGATGTATCCACATTGGACACTTTTTGTAACTTTGTGAAACAAGTGAATCTGACAAATATCACCACCACTGCCTTTTTTCATTTTTCAACTAATTCCATCCCTTTTGCAACTGAGCACAACGACACAAATGCCACATGAAACGGTGCACAAGTTTGTAAGATTAGTTTGTATTGAAATACTAAAGAAACACAAAAGACACGGAGGGGTCGGGGAAGCAGTAGGACGTAGCCAGACGAAGTTCCTCTGAGTGTGGCCATTTTGAACTGGTGTCCACATTTGAACCTGGGATGCTGTTAGATGATGACACACTGAATGAACACGTGAGTTTTGAGAATGCTGAACCCTTAAACCCAGAGACGGATCCCGTGGGATACGGACGTTTTCCGATGCCCTCTCTTATCTTATATTTCTAAGCATTATCGGATATCTTAAAACTCAGATCTTTTCCAGAGCTTACAGTAAGTTAAACAGTGCGATAACCATTGAACACTGCAAGCAAGCAATGATAACAGGGTGCAAGGTTCTTGAACATATATTGCCTGATAAAATCATTTTAAGGAGTTGAGAAACCCCAGGATGGAAGGGATATTTTTCTAGTAGAGGATGAAATAAGATCCGTATCCATCACACACACACACACACACCACACACACACCACACACACACACACACACGTTCAAAGAGCTGAGGCGAGAGTCAGAGGGTTCTCACTGTCCTTCCTTATGAGTGAGGGAGGGATTGTGTTTATGGACAAACACACGATGTTTTTGGAGAGCAAATGAACCCTGCTCATCTCCTTTAGCTGGCGTTTATTAAAGCTTGAGCCTCAGATCCACGGAGGCTGCTAGGGTTTCATGGTCCACTTATTAACGAATTCAGGGCTTACTCAGGGGAAGGGGGGTGGGCTAAGGGGTTCAGGGGGACACATCGAGAAGAGATGACTCCCAGCTGCCGGCTCTTCAGATGCAAAGAAAAACAGGCAGAGGCCAGTGAACACACGCTCACACACTGTTCTGTCACATAGAGAATAGCAGGGTCCTGGTGTGTTAACATTACAGGCTCCATAAATCTGACCGTCCATTTGTCATTAGCTTGATATGTCTATGTTTCACTTACAGGGGTGGACGAGGGTCATTTTAGTGTCTTGGGGGGAATAAAGTGCTTATAAAAAGTTCCTTCGACTGCATTCTAAAGACAAACATCCCAAAAGTAGAATTAACAGGCAACCATGCATCTGGAAAAATGACTCGTTATGATAAACCGCAGCTAGAACTAAACGCATTGCATTTATAAACAGTATACCTGACCTGAAGAAAACATGGATCTCTTCCCAAAGTGATGAGGATCTTTGGCTGCCATATACAATCCTGCTGCCGTAAGTCAGATGTGCCTCATGAACTAAAGCTCAGTTAACTTCTAGAGCTGTATAGACACAGTCTATAAATCATCTGGTAAAACCATAGTAACACTACCAGAAAACAAAGACTTAAGTAAGAGTTAATGTACAGACCAAACAACAAAAACATACTAGTATTGTTAATCTGTACACACTATAATGAGGCTGATTTTCACATGGAAAAGACAACGCTCAACGCTGTGAGGGTAAAATCTTGCATAGACACACAATGGCAGCAGAAATTACATGATTGTGTGTGTGTGTGTGTGTGATGACAGGTTTGCCTGGCTGTCTTTGATCTATGTTTTATTAGAGGCCTGAGGAAGATGCTGCTGAGTTGGAAAACATGTCATGGAGCTAAAACTCTCCACAGGGAAGGTATGTGTGTGTATTTTTGTGTCTCTTGTGTTTCTTTCCTCTCGATCCCACTGTGTTACAGTACGTATGTGTGTCTGAGTAAGAGAGAAAATCTGCAATAATCAGGCCTGCACCCTGCCGAAAGTTGTTTGCTTATAATACAAGTCGGCATCCCGTTCTCTCAACATCGCAAATGTTCTTCCTCATGCAGAGATGCAGTGCAATGACACACACTCTCCCAGAAGGACCTGGCATCAGTGCAACAGTGTACGTGTGCCTTATGAAATCAATTCCAATGTCGGACTTTTTTTTGCACAAATCCTTGACCCCCTTAACAGAGCAACAACAAGCTAACCTACATAGGAACAAAGCAAGGACTTCAATACACAAAGTAGAGCAGAACATTTGCTCTCAGCAAAACAAGAATACCATCAATGAAATCAAACAAGTCTTCTTTAAGAGCCAATATCAAATGACCAAAGAAACAATGGTGATTCTTTTTTTTTAATCCCTTCCAGGTAAAGTCTTTTTGGAGAGGCTCTACTGACCACTGCCTCAACCTTCAACTATAGCCATCTGCACTTCTGTTGCTCTCTCCTTGCTAGACTTAGTGGCTCTGTTAGGTTGACAACTCATCCCCGAGGCTTTTTTCCTCTCTTGTTCTTTCACTTGCTGAATTCCACCCCTTTGTACACGCATTTTCCTGTGCTAAGTAGCAACGACAATTTTGGAGCATTTCCTGTACCCCGACCCTTGACTTTTTCTTCCATTATTGCTTCCCGCCCCTTTGTCCTTTATCTCCTCATGCAGGTAGGTACTTCAGGAAAGACAGGTAGGCATAGTACTTTACTAGAGTTACTCTTTCTTTCCCTCCGGTCCAGCCAAAGAGCTATTGTGTGTGCTGAGAGGCTCTGAGTGGCCATAGAGTGCGTTTGAAGGGATCAGTTTCAAGACAACAAAGCAGAGGTCTCGGACAGTGTCTCCTGCCTTGTTCCTAGCAGGCAGCGACAGCCTTACTACATGACAGGCTGAGGAGGAACCTCAGGAGGGAGTCTGTGGGCTGGTTATGTACAGTGTTTGTGTGTTTTCACCTTAACTAGTAGGGGCAGAACACGTGTTTGGACCAGACATTTTTGGTATGTGTCTACTGCCCGCACACGTGGAACAGAAATTCTGGAGTTCAACCCGGAATGCAGCGCACAAGTTGCTAGTTGGCTTAGCCCGGTTGGCTGGTTTAATCAAGCTCATTGGACCACGATTTGGGTCAAACTGCACGCAGACATTGTTAAAGTGAAGTCAGGTTCACCTGTGGAAGCAGTTCAAACATTTAATTTACGACGGTATCACCAGAATGTATTGATTAGCTGAAGAAAACAAAACCAGACTGGAAGGCGAGTCCCTCTCCCCACAGCGTTCAGGCAGCCGCCCACTGCAGAGTCAGACTGAGCCACAGCAATAAATAATACGAGTGTTTATCGCTGCGTTTGCTGTATGTGACCACACACGATCATAGACAATACAGGATTGTCGTGCAATGTACAATGTGGGTTCACGTGGGCATTTTAGTCAGACATATTCTGTGATTTTTTGTTATTAGCGCATTAACTGTAAAAGTAAGAATTATGGCCAATAAGCAACTGTTAAATGTTAATCATTTATAAAACAAGAAAAAAAAAAGAGTAGTTTCTTTCTACATTACATACCGAACCATGAACTTAGTGTACTGCTACACCCCTATTAACTAGCCTTTTCCATGTGATTTTGAATACAATGGAAAACCTATCCCCCTTGCTACATAAGGAGTGTCTGCAGCAGCTACTGTATCGTGTGTGTGTATGTGTTCTTGGTGTGACATACAGGACAAAGTAGTGATTTATGGAGCTGTCTTGGATGAGAAAGACTGTGTCTCCTCATAAAAGAGAGGCAACACCAGAGGATAGCTATATAGCGTAATGATGGGTCCTATAACGGAACGACACACGGGGGAAAAGGGAGAATAATGCAGCACACACACACTGACACAGACAGCTTTTCATCCCACTACAATAACCTATTGTCTGACCTGTCACAGGTTATTAATGACTGTTAATGTACACCGCTTTGTTATTTTGTGGTTGTGTGTGACCCGAAGCGTCTGATGATACTGACCCTAACAGAAGTAATCCTCTTTAACAGACGGCACACACTTGTTCCAACTACCTTTCTGAACACCGGGGGGGACGATCATCATTCAGTATCGCATATAAACGTTGCATTAATATTATATCATGTTATAAATTCAAATGATTGATTCTGATGAAGCAGTCAATAAAAACTAATCAAATTTATGACGCCTCACTTATTATTGCATTCAAAACTCTGCAACAGTACTTAGTGTCAAATTTCACGCTGTGACTGCTTTGTCGACAAGTCGTGGACGGCTGGCAAGAGCACTTGTATTTGCAAATAGCCAACGCGGAAGTGCCAAGAAGTGCAGTTCCTCAAATGGCCACTTCAGACTTGTGTCTCTTTAGCCAATATCCTCATTCATGACAGCTGTATGTGGGTGAATCTTTTATATAACTCAAAAGATCAACATAATTACTAAATGTCTAACTGTCTGCTCTGCTGCATAACCCAAATGATCCACCTCTTTACCAATGTTTAGAGTTGGGCTGTGTGGTTACTGCCGTAAGGACGACCCACTCCGAGTCTTCTGAAACCTATGGGTGAAATCATGGAGACTAGGTCCATATTTCATGTGTCTATGTGTGGGACTAATACATAGGGTATAGTACTATTTATAATGGCAGGGTATTGTGATACTTTTCTATTATCTGGAAACATATGCAACACTATTGCTGAATGTTTGCCAATAAAGCCTCACTGAAGGAAACGGACCTACAATAACTTTGTCTGCACACTTGTCTTTCAACTTCCTGCTCCTTACCAGTCCACGCAGGACGATTTGCAGACAGGAGCTCAAGCCTTAAGGGACACAAAGCGCCACAGCGGCTGCTCTCTCCTCTTAAATCATTGACCCAGAACACGACTACTGTACACAGACACACACAGAAACATACATGCATCTCCCTCGAGAAGCAGAGATACAGCCTGTGAACCTCATCACTCAGCGAGAGGAGAGGAAAGACCGATGAGAGGTGTCACAGGAGGATATCCCCCCCCTTCCCTTCCCCTGAGTGACCACTGCACCATATTTAATGTGCATCCTTCCTTTCTACTTCCTTTCTTCCCCTTTCCTTCCCAGGAGGGACCAATAATCTGAAGAGGTTTGCTGAGATGCCCAAGGGAATCCTTTACTTAGGCAACCAACCTGCAGTACACCGGAGTGGATCGTTACTTCAAAGACAGGAGGGTAAAAGGAAGGAAGAAAGATCCCCTTTTAAACATATTGCATGATATGTCTCATACATCACCCATCCCTCGTCTCCTTCACTCTGTCTATCTCTCTCTTTCTTTCACTCCTTCCTCTGGCGTCTCAGAAACTCTTGTCCAAAAACAGATCCCATTACATGCCATTATACACACTCAGCCTCTTTCTCACATCCACACACACATTAATACAACAGAGGAGAGAGAATGCGGGGGGTTTGTGGGTAGGGATCAGAGATGGTGGAATGGCCTTTGTGTAGGCAGATTAGATAAAAACACTAATGGTATTAAGCTGATGGTCTGAAAGCCACAGTCACACACTGACACTGACTCGGGGGAATACACACCCGTCCCCAATGGCAAACAGAAGGAGCCGCTGACACATCAGAAGCAGGGATCAGGTTTTCTGCTTTTGTGGGGATGGCTCTATATCGGAGCTAAAAGCTACATAACCAGGTAGCGTGTATTTTTGTATCACTAAGGCCTGGGAAATCTCAGCGCGCATCAAATTAGCGCCAAACATAGATTCACTTTCATCGAGGACAGGGTCACACTGAGTGCCGTCTACCGGCAGAGTGCCCTTGCCCCGTGGCTTCCCCCTTCAGCTTGGGCTCAAAGTTGTAGAGGTGGCCAAGTGTAGCGTCAGCCCTATACGTCAGTACGTATGCATGCATGTGTGTTTGAGTGTGTTTTCAGTCTCCAATGGGACAAATGGATCCAGATGGGAACTCTGGAATCACATTCCCTACAGGAAGCCATCCACCTGAAGCCACACACAAACACACACTAATGCTAATCAGGATTAGGTTCCCTGGGCTCTGGAATGCATGTGTAAGAGACAGACTGTGTGTGTGTGTGTGTGTGTGTGTGTGAACATGTCACTAGTGCCAGGGGAGTTGTAGCAATCTGTAAGTCTGGTCATCAGCACATGCATGACGACTTCGGTTCATCATATGATCCACTCGCCTCGCAGGCTTCTGCTTAATGCATGTAACTGAGCTTTTAATCAATGGTGTATTAAGGGTGTGGCATTATGATGGAGATGATTGCCTGGGATTCTTCTGCTTCTCTGGTGCCATTTTCACAACAGCAGAGAGAATCAATTTGTTACAACCAAACCTGCCAGCTCAACTACATCGACTAGAGCAATGTATTATGTTACATGTTCACTGATACAGATGATAAACATGCTTGTCCGTGTGTCCACACACGCATATACACTGACACTCACACTAGCACAGTGATGCAATGATTCAAACGTGTAAGAGCCAAACTTTCTATCAATATTACAACAACAGACTTGACCTCAATCAGGTTGTGCATTCTTTTTCAGAAGACCACTTTCCGGATGTTTAGATTTTGTTTTTCCTGCATTTAACCACATTAACCTGGTTCCAGTTTCGTCTCCTGGACGTTTCACAAAAAGCTTTACACTATGATGTAGTACTTTCTGAAGCACAGAATGTCAAAGATTTGTAAAACACAAGTCCAGAATGCAACAGCTTGTAAAAAGCAGTCAATCACAATCAAGCCCTTGATGGACTTTTGTTTTAGCGTTAACGACATATGAACAACAGCTAAATTCAAAACTGCTAACAAACAAGACACTGGGCAAATGCGTGAACCTACATTTGCTACTTGCTATCAAAGCAGTAAGCAGCATGTTGCTTTTACTGTCCTTTTATCTCTAACATCTCCTTTCTGACATGTATCTAAATGTCACTAAATCAACAGTGTGATGTCGTGTTCTATGCTATCATTGTTTCTCAGTCAAAGCAGATGCTTTTAAATCTAATTTCCATGTTCCTATTCTATTCCTCTTTTGTTGAGATGCAGCAGAAACTCAAACATGATTACACTAAAGGAGCTGCTATTTATTTAGTTCCTGAGTGTTGTTTCTGGGTCTCCTTAGTTCCTGGGAGAAAAAAACATGTTCTTATGAACAAGTGCCAAGACAGAAAAACCTATGATCCATGTTGTTGAAATTAACCTGACAGTGAAGGTAGACAGAACTATACTGTAAATGGAGGGTCTCGCTGGAGTCCAAATTCAGCAGTTTACATAATTGTTATACATCATGAACTACACATTGTTTAGTTGATCACAGATGGTTAAGAAACTTAAATTGTGTGTTTTCGTGTGCGTGACAGTGAGAAAGAGAGAGCATGAAGATGAAAGTGTGTGTGTGTGTGTGTGTGTGCACTTGTTGAGTTCACCCTTGGAAAGTTTCCTCCCTTAATGCTGGATAGTTGAAAAGCCAAGAAACAGTACTGGCCATATATGACAATCTCCTGTGCTCATTTCCCCCTCTCCTTCCTTTCTGCCTCCTTTTCTTCCCCCCACATTGATATCTGACCGGCACTATATTAAATCTGTTAAGCCCATTCCATATTTTGGTTTTTCAAACTTGCTGAGGAGACCGGCTCATATTACACACTGGTTGTCAGAGTAAGTGAAATATGTGTTGCTTATGGATGAGTGTATTGATCTTGCCTTGGCAAAAAACACAGAGAGGTGAGTTTCACTGCCAAGGATCCAAATAGGGAATTTTGGAGACTTGAGGAATGTCCCGACCTGAAACACACACAATAAAGGAATGTGTAACAAATGAGTATCTATTTTCAGTCATTTTCATCACGTATCAGTAATTGTTTAGAGTTAAACACAAGTCTTCTTTTCATGAAGTACATTGATTTATGAAGAGCGATTACATGTCACAGTATATGAACAGCATAATACTTCTCTGAATGCTCAAGAAATAGTGTTACATAATTAAATATATATCATCAATGTCCATGTTAATGTTCATTTTCACATGAGTTGTTGCTCATTAGTTATCGGCTCTTCTTCACATGCCGCTCAAACTTGATTTCCATGCAAGAACAATAAACCAAATATATTAATGGTGTATATATATATATATATATATATATATATATATATATATATATATATGAGAAGACCTCTCCTTATTTGATACAAGTTGGTCTCTTAAACCACCTCTTAATAGCCTTCTTTGGCAAAAATCAAAACCTGCTTTTAACTTATTATAGCGGCTTACTTTGCCTTCTTGCAGAGATCATGTATCAACTCCAGCTGTTTTAGCTTGCTTATTTTGGCAATGATAAATAAATAGCCAAGATTCCATTTTCTCGATAAAACGTTGTCACGTAAGTCATATTTATAAATCTATTTTGTGATCTATTTTTACAACAGTACATGTGTGTCAGAAAATAAAAGTGTAGTGAGAAAGAGTTGGAGAGGGTATACTGTTGGTCTGTTGGGACTTCTCCCTCCAAACACATATGTTCACACGGGAGCTCTCACTCTGGTTTGTTTTCACACATCTTAGTACTAACAGTGAACATTCTGTGTTTATTTGTATTCCTAGCACTCTCCTAGTGTATACAGTAAGTGTCCATCTCAATAAAGCCTTCATCAAAAAAGAAAAAAAAAACAAAAAAACACACAAATCCTCATTATGTATGCGTCGTCTGTACCTTACAGTAACGGAGGGACTCCATAAGCGTGAGGAAGCCAACTGATGCTTGTTTGTGAATACCATGCAGTTCTACCAAGACAGGGAGAGAAAAAAAGAACATCATGAGAATTAGTTAAATGATGTCAAACTGGCATTAATTTGTGCCTTTTGCTGTGGGATGTAAGAATTATTGCCCTCTGGTGAATATGGTTTAAATCTGGGGCCACAAAACTGAGTTCTGTGAGTTTGATATGTGTGCATGCTGTGTGAATATGGCATGTCTGTGTGAGTATGCAATAACTTCTTGGAAGTCTTACTCATGCCAGAACACTCCCTGTCTCCATCCCAGACATTAGAGACAGCATGGCCAGTTACAAGGAGGTTAACCAGGCTCTGACTGAACAGATAGATAAGAAAGGAGACATCAAGAGTTTGAGAGAGAAACATAACCTCACAAAAAAGGATCTTGCAATCACCTATAATTTTCTTTGATGAAGAGAAGTGTTTTTATACCTGCCATGGCCATGCACAGGGTCTATGAGAGGCTCCATTGTGTCCTGGATTTCATTTCTTATGTTCTCTATGCCCTGCACAGAAGAGATAAGTCTTAGATTGTGTTGGTGTATTTGAACATTGATGCGACACACAGGAAAAATGACTTGAAATGAAAACACAATGATTAAAACAGCATTAATAAAAGGGAAAATCGTATGTGTATCAGGTTTAAAAAAAAATTATTATTCAAATAACTTAATACATTTGCTACCAGAGACAACAACAACCCTAATTCTAGCCATTTCTTTTCTTTACCTTGGTGAGGATGACAGAGTAGAGGAAAAGCAAGACTCCACAGCACCCCCTCCAGGTGTGGTAGAGAGATAACACTTCCTCTTTGAGACCAGACACTGACAAAACAGTCCGCCTACTGCAGGATGGGAACAAACATCAGGCTGACTTATGGAATACTTGAAAAGACAGATTTGTTGTTGTTGGGTTTTAGGCTCAATGACACTGATGTATTAATTGTATCTGTCATGTCAGGTTGGTAAATATAACTTTCACAGTGGGGCAGACATAAATTAACCTAATCAGAGCAAAGAACAATCTAATCTTGTCTATTTCATGCCAGTACACTCTTTTGGAACCTGGAAAGCTCGCTAGTGAAATCGTCGGTCTTAGTTAGCATGCACTTCTTCACTGTGCGTCAGCACTGCTTTTTGCTGACTGTGGTCTCAGCTGCCAGTATGCTGTGTGATGAAATATCAATATTCCTCTGGCAAATGCAGCCTTGCATACAATTAGTTTGGGTGTGTGTGACAGACAGAATGTATGTGAGAAAGAGTAGGGAGAGGTAGCTTCTTTTTTTTTTACTAAGCAATCAGTTAAAGTGCCGAGACAGCAAAGTGTGAGCACATTGAAATAACCAATTCAATGTGAAAGCCAATTCTTACAGACTAGATGATTTAAATACCACCCCGCCCCTCTGCTGGTATTATCTTCTCAGGAATATGTAGTTCTCTATCCCAGTACTGCATATTGGCAAATGTAAAACAAGGATATGTGAGCATAATCCCTCTAGAGACCCACAGTATTATTTAATGTCAACATTGTCTGCTCTGAGGAAGAGACAGCCATGAATATAAAGATGCAAAGTGTCATCTGCGGTCACTTACTGGAGAACACTGTGAAATCGGTCGAAGCTAATGTCCTCGGCAGCCAAAGCAGCTAGGCAAAAGAAAACATGGTGGCATCAGAGCATGACATAGAAAAACATGACACTTAAATAGTTCATCATTAAAAATTGCTTTTTTTTTTTTAAATCATTAATAGTAAAGACGAAGCTTAGACAAATACGTGAGAATTAGTTGGCACTGTTATTCTGGATGTGACAGGCGTAGGACTCACTGGGTTGCTGTTCCTGTGGCGGCTGGCTGCTCTCTGGCACTGGCATGTCCTGTGTTTGTGACTGTAACTGTGTCTGCGTGTTAGTATGTGTGCTAGCTTGTGGGCTTTGTCCCTTGGCCCAGGTCACCAGGCAGTACCCTGTGGAGGGGCTGGAGCAGGCAGACTCGAGGATTTCACTCAGCGTGGAACACAGTGCTGTTTTCTGCTCCTCCTCTAACAGACACGCACATGAAAGAGACGTGATTTAACAAGCCATACAACTACATAAAACAATAGCAAACACAATGGTTTGCATTTCTGTGTGGACAATCTACCTGTCATCTGTCTCCAGTTGGAACTTTCTCTGTTGAAGATAATGTTCTTTAAGAGGAAAGCCTGCAAAGAAACAAACTCTTTTAAAATTAGCACGAAATGATTCCATGGTGCAATATGCAATTATGTTGTTTGTCTGCAGTCTGCTCTCACAGACTTTTATTATCATATTATTTATGTGGGATCAATTGAGCATTGTGACCCATACGTACACACATAACACTCATAAACGTTCATGCACATTCCAAGTCAGTCTGCCAGTTGTAAAAGCTGGCTCACTGTAAAATCCCCAAGTAAACTTATGGACGGTGTGGAATGTTGCAGACTAAATTGTCCCATTCTTAACAACATAACGTTGAGCACTTCCAGCCAGTGAGCATGTGGGAGGTGTGTGAGGGCTTAATACTTAGGAAATATGCTGGAATTCGAGAGTGAGCCATGAAAGTAGTGCAAGGATGATGAACTAGACCATACCTGGACAGGTGCAAGGACAGCACACGGCCCTCCTTCAAACTGCTCCAGAGCCGTTTGCTCATTCTCACAAAAAACAAATCCTGTGATAAAGACATGGACAAGACAGCGTTTTAAAGTCCACAGTGAGAACACATAAGGTGTTTCAAGGTTCACACATAAGAAAGCAACAACTTTATGCATTCTCGCACCAAAGGCCACTGACCAAATGCAGGCTAATCTCTAGAACAGAAATGATCATGTGCAGTAGTCATACTAAACCACATGCATAACAGCAGGGTACTGTAATGCTGATCTCACTTTCATCTGGTGAGGAGAACCTAACAAAAGAAATAACCTATTGTACTTTAAAGTGAGAACTAAAACATGGATACACTTAGCTCTCTACAATTTATGACTTAATGTGACACCTGTTCTGCAAAAACACTGTATGATTAATATCAACATATGGAGAGAGCATCATACCTTGCATCCATCTACGGAAGATGGAGGCAGACACTGCTCCACTGGAGGGTCTCCCCCAAACCAAATCCACCACCTCTTTATTTAACTCCGACATGACACTATTTTGCTGCTTGTAGGTCCACAGGCACTCCCTCTTCTGTCTGTTGAGGCCAACTTCGTAGGTCTTTCCGAGGTTAATAGTCCACTTCTCTCAGCAGGTCGAGCCTGTGGCATTGGCCACAAGCTACCCGTGTTGCACGACAGTGTGACTCTAGTGGCTGGCAGCAAACTGGCGGAAAATCAACGTAGCCACACCAGCCTGCAAAGCAATGGGACGGAAGGTTACCATTTGGGAACACATACCTCTTAATCTAATGCGAGAATTGCGCGATATAGATAGTTTATATAGCAGTGTAATGCTATATACCCTACTCGCTCTTCTTATTAACAAGTGAGAAAGCTAACAGTTGCGTTCACGTCAGTTAGCGTTAGCGGTTGGTTAGAAATAAACTGACCACTGGATACGGCTAACGTTAGCATTTTATATGCAGCGGCGTTGATACCTTATAGAGCTCTTGTGAAATAACGGTGTCAGCGATAACGTTTAAGTGCAGTTGCTGGCTTGGTAATGTCAGCAGTTAGCATTAGCATTAATACTAGCAGCTAACCTTTCAGTGCTTTGTCATTCAATTATTTCTCACATTACAAACGATGCCGAAAGTAGTTTTATGAATTCATACTGTTAGTTATAGTTATCGTTAAATCTTAATTACCTTGATACACAGTCGCGTAATGAGATTCCGTATTGATTTTATATTTTGGTAGCAATCTCAAATATCAGCAGCGCCTCTGTCATTCGTTTATTTACAACAGAATTGTTTAAAAAAAAAAGGAAAAAAGATCTATGCGTACGTTTGACGTGACTGCCCATTGGTTGAAATCCAGGAAGTTCCAGCTGCGTTAAAGGGTACGGCTGCAAGGCGTTTCCTCATTGGTCTATAGGCTTGTCAATCTTTTTGAGCACCCGCCCACAAACAGGGAACCGTTTGATTCATTTAAAGCCCGCCTTAAGTTGTCAGCGTCTTGGAGGAAGACATTTACAATTAGATGTGGAATTTAACGTTACTTCAGTGTTAATCAGAAATTCAAAACGCAATGTCGGACCGTATAAATGTCTTCTTTTCTGTGCTCCCGTGTAAAATAATGGTATTTCAGGTCGTTCGCATTATGTCCACTACCACTCTCCGTAGTAGCCACCCAGTCACCGCTTAGCGCATGCGTACTATACCCGTTTAGCTCAGCTTCACGCGTGTGTGAAATACGCATACTTTACCTACTGTAAAAAGTCTGTTTTGAAGACAGAAATTGTACAAATATAAGACGGGGTTTTACCACTATGGGAGGACAGTCAAAGGGCAAGAAGAAAACCAAGCCGAAGAGGAAAGACAACTGCCTAAAGAGTATTTTTGTTCATTTGTTTACCATCTTGCTTGTTATTTAACGTTACAGTATGTAACTTTAGGGTTTCAGACAGTGGACAGACGAAATTAATGAATGTTTTGCGTTGATTTCAACTCTACGAAACCAGATTAGACCAAACTAACGTTGACTCTTCGCTTTTTTTTAACCACAGCAGATGCAGGATTTGTTGGATTGTCCCCCCAAGAAAGGATGAAACTAAGAGTACATGAAAAAGCCAAGAAGAAGAGTGCTGAGAGGTACTCTGTGAAACAGCTGCTAGAAAAGGTGACGGTGGCAAAATATCCACAACGAAGACATGGCTCAGATCTGTCATGCCCTTTGAATGTGTTTTTAAATGTCATATGATCCTATGTTGTACAGACAGAGGAATGCATGGACAGTTTTGACTTTGAGATGGCTGGCCTTTTCTGTCAACGGGCCCTGGACGTGGAGTCCACCAACCTGCAAGCTCTGGACATGCAGGGACACATCTGCTCCGAGCTAGGAAATGTAGAGAAAGCTAAGGGAATATCCTTTCTCCAGGTTTATTTTCTTTTTGTAGGGTGAATGCCAGTAGCTCAGCCAATTCATATTAACACTGATATAATCCAAACTGTTTGAGTGCAGTGAGCCTCCTTGACCGATTATCTCTAAGCTTTTCTGCGTGCAGTGGAGCTGAGCCCAGATGTGGGCCACAGTAAGTACATGTACCTGGGACAAATCCACACTGGCCAGGAGGCTGTGAACTACTACACAAAGGGGATACAAGTCCTGCTGTCTGCATTGGACAAACAAGCACAGACCACAGTGAGTGCATCCCCCCCCCCCCACTGCACACACACACACACACAGACACACACACACACACACACACACACCATACACCTCCATGCTCCGACGCCTTTGCTTTAAGACATAATGCTAGTGTTTTGGTATTTATCTTCACAAGAGGGTGCTGTTGAACAATATATGCAATAATTATCTATTAGCTATTATTACATTCATACACTTCACCTTGTCATGACAGAGATCTATCGAACAGAGTCAGGTCAACTGATCACAATGAATTAATCACATGGTGGTGTACATCCTCGGTGCATGTTATCATGGTTACTTGATGTGCCACCATCACTCATTATTCATGAATTCATAAATAAAAATCTTACAAATGACAGGAAATTAGAAAATTCCTTGTGACATTTAAGTCGCCAACCCACAACATGCTGAATTTTATGCTGACAATGTAAACCTGAAGTCCTGTGGAAATTCTATTAGCTTCTTGTTTCCATCCATCCATCGTCTACCGCTTATCCTGTATTCAGGGTCATGGGCAGGCTGGAGCCGATCCCAGCTGTCATTGGGCGAAGGCAGGGTTCACCCTGGACAGGACGCCAGTCTATCACAGGGCCAACATGTAGAGACAGACAACTGCTCACATTCACACCTACGGCCAATTTAGAGTTATCAATTAACCTATCCCCATCCTGCATGTCTTTGGACTGTGGGAGAAAGCCGGAGAATCCGGAGAGAACCCACGCTTACACAGGGAGAACATGCAAACTCCACACAGAAGGAACCTGAACCCAAACCGGGAATCGAACCCGCGCCCCGCTTCTTGTTTCAAATGTTTTTATTTTGAAACACTATCACATTGGCTACATGCCGCAATGTAATAGAATAAAATACTTCGTTAAAAAAACACTAAGAAACCCTCAAACCTCTTTCTCCCTATGAGTGCCTTTTAAATTCGTTAATCTTGTCCATGAGGATTTATCTGATGATTCTGATCATTTCCAAAGTGTATGTTAATATGCTAATTTGGGGATGTAAGGCATAGCGAAGTGCTATGAAGTGAGTTTGCAGCCGAGGACTTGACTTGGGAACCGGAGGCATTCTCTCAGCTTCTTGTGAAGATTATTCACTGGACTGCTCTTCCATGGAAGTTTGCGTCCTTAAGTTTTTGAATAACTTTGCTTTTGAATTTTCCATTTTTTTTTGTTTTGTTTTGTTTTCACTGTTCAGTAGTAGAAAATCAAAAGTCCAAAAGTTATTTCAAGACTTGCTCAATTCATCATTTAATTACCCAGAGAATTATTAATAATGGCTCAGCTTTAAGGTGTTGCATTCATCTAATAATTTCTTGTTTATTTTTTTTTTCAATTTAATTGACAAGATATCTGTTATTGGTGTAATTTTAAATAACATTTCTTACAGTATTTATACATAAAAGATAAAAGGCCTAGGCTATTCTTTATAATTCAAATCTTAATAGGCCCATATCACAACAGACATTTTGACGTGTCATAGTAGGAAAAGCAATGCTGTCACTAATAGCATTAACGATGGCTCCATTCTATTCAAGTGTTCCAGTAATGACAGTAAGCCAGCACACCAGAACCTGAAGCAGCTAAATAGAATTCAGCCACTATTTATTATACATCTATTATATCATCTCATATTATTATTTTACAACTGTGACTTTTTAACTGTCACAGGTCAAAATGTTAAGTGGAAATGCAGGGAAGGTGTTTTCCTGTCCTGCATTTCTGCTACCTTTTCAAGCTATCTGCTCTTTGCTCTTTAAGCAGGATCAGGCCGGAGCTGCTGCCTCACCGGATGAGGACACCCAGCTCCCCACAGCAAAGGATGTCTGTGCAGCTTACTGCTCCATGGCTGAGATTTACCTCACAGACCTCTGGTACTAGAGCACACCCAGTTACACCTTTGATACTTATAACCCCATTTCATGTGACTGCTTTAGTGATGACTCGGATTTGTCGTTCTCACGTTGCCCCTGTGCGTGTGCGTGTGTGTGTGTGTGTGTGTGTGTGTGTGTGTGTGTGTGTGTGTGTGTGTGTGTGTGTGTGTGTGTGTGTGTGTGTGTGTGTGTGTGTGTGTGTGTGTGTGTGTGTGTGTGTGTGTGTAGCATGGAAGAGGGAGCTGCAGACAAGTGCAGAGAGTTCATTGAGCAAGCGTTACAGTATCACCATGACAACCCTGAGGCTCTACAGCTTATGGCAAGTTACCTGTTCAGTACAGACAGAAACCAGGTCAGTACACACACGCACATATTCACACACATTCACACACATTCACACGCACACACACATACGCACACACGCACACACACACGTACACACAGGATGAGTTATCGCCACATTAAAGCGGGAATCTGCTGAGTTAATTATTCTGAGCAAATTGAATTGTATGCCATTAATCAGCAGATGGACACTTGCATTAACACTCACACACACACAGACAGGTCATGCTGATAGGAATGTCAATTACTGGGTAGATCATTGAGGTCATCTGACAAGTGAGAGAGCAGCAGCCTATTGGACTCAATTTGGAAATGAATGATGCCACGAGAGCTTTGCAGCATAAAACATCTGACAGTGAGTTTGGAAGAATGTCTTATTAATATCTCTATTTGTAGTCATTATTATTATTATTATTATTATTATTATTATACTTTTTAATATATTTAATTTCAAGACATTTAAAATATCACTGCTTTACTAACTATTATTAAAGGCAGACAACACTGAGGATGAAACCTTTCTGTGAGAAATAGAACATATTCACAAATGCGTCCCATTTGGCTTTTTCAAGTGGCAAGATTTTGCAACTCATGATAACTGACTCCCTAACTCACAAGGTCACTAATTTATCTTTGAGTTGAATAAAACTAGTTGGATTTTCAAGTATGAGCAGTTCTCTTATAATAGGTAAAACTATTTAGAAAATTGGCCCCAGTGACATCTGTGGATGATCATAGGCAGTGCATTGTTTATGGAAAGGTACTTTTCTTCTCATATAACTTTTCTCAAAAGTTCTGTAGGGCTGATGTGGATCTGTAATACTAGCTGTAAACTGTAGGGGTCAGGCTGGCTCCAGTCACACTGTATAGCCCACATTTAATCTATTTAGGAGTGCTCTGGTAATAATTACAAGAATAATATTAAAATTGACCTCAAATTAACCAAAAGACCATTGACATCTATGAAGCATTCATTATTTAAATTCTCTCCTTTTAGTCGTTTTGTGTGTCTCCACGTACATATATTACGTGTATATATGCAGGCTAAGATGTTGTTTGAACTTACACATCTATGCGTTGTGTTTTCTCCAGGAAGGCAAAGAATACCTGTTGAAGAGTGTGGCGGTGTGGCTACCTGCCCAGAAACAGTGTGCAGCGTCCTCCAGCACAGAGGAAGACATGCAGGTGAGTTGGAGCTGTGCTTAGTATTTCTCTTGACAGCAAGCGACGCTCATAACATCCCGGTTTATTTATAAAGCACTTTCAACTAACGGGATTGTCACAGTGTGCTTTGCAGTGAGCACAGACATAAGGACACCAGTAGAGATGAGAAGTAAGAGATAATAAAACTGAGGGATAATAAAAAATAAAAGATAGAACAAATTCTTCACAAACCTCTTTGCTTTTGTGTGTGTGTGTGTGTGTGTGTGTGTGTCGGCGTAAAGACAGAGCATGTATGAAAGCACAAGGCGAAACCAGGAAAGTACAAAGGATACACACTCTTTGAGCAAATTATTGTTAGGAATTTGGCAAAAGGAAGGGCTGTAATGTCAAAGTAAGGACGGTCCGTAAATAACACTAAATAAACGGCACCCGAGCTTCATTCTCAGCATTCAAATACTGAGCAAATATGATATAAGAGGGGACGAGGTGATGATGTGAGACTAAAATCCTGGTGGCACCGCTGTTATGACTCTTATCTTCAGGAGCAGGTTGATCGGAACTCACACTGCCCACACTTTCCTGTGATTAACAGCCACATATAGCTGCGGGAGTGTTTTGTACCTTGAAATTGGATCGGGTTATTATCGGACAAAGGGAAAAACTATGTTTGGTAAACACTGTCGAGGTGACGGCGTTCTCTTTTTCTTCTCCAGAATGAGATCCCTCCGTACGAGTCTCGAGTCACCACAGGCAAACTGCTCATCGAGTCTGAGGAATATGAGGTAAAATGTGGTGCTCCTTCACTGTGCTGCTGCTGGTCGGTGTATTTCTCATGCTGGGGGGGCGGCCTGGCAGTTTTATGTGTATGGTGTGGTGGCGCATGCGTTTGTGTGCTTTCTTTTCTAGTGAATAGCACTGAAGGTGGGAAGGCCACGCCTGGTCCCCATCCCCTCTGGAGTTCAGTCTCAATAATTAAAGAGTGGTATTTACAGAGAGGGGACAGGGGTGAGGGGGCACGCAGGGGAGGAGGGATGTGAAGACGGGGGGGGGGCTGTAGTGTGATGAATTGCTGCCATATCTGTGATGCGGCACACTTCTAGATCACTCATGAATTTCCAGTATTAATGGCCTTGATTTTAGTGGCGTCAGTTCGGTGCTAAAACCTCAAACAGTCATTAACGCTTGAAGTCTTTTTCTGCGATTACTGCCACGCCAACAGCAGTCCAGCTATTTCCTGTTGTGATCCAGTGATTAATTTGTGCTCACTCTTGTTGAGTGGTTTATGGTTATTACTGACAGGAAATGAGGACAGCCCCCCCACCCCCCCTCACTGTGTGTGTGTGTGTGTATATGTGTGTAAATGTGTGTGTATGTGTGTGTGTATGTGTGTGTGTGACGGGGAGAGAGAGCTGGGCTGTCAGGTGTGTCAGTAAAATGACAGCGTCTCGGTCCACAGTTTCTGACATGTCGTTTGTCTTCATCCTCCTGTTGGTGTCATCAAGCCCGAAACGGAAAAGTCCACACATTCTGAGTGGTTTATTTTGCTTTATGCACACGTATGCCAAACCCAAGGTTGGTCATATTTGCTTCTAGACGTTTCTGAGGGAAATTGAGCTTACGGATTGGACGTGGAGTAGACGCAAGCTATTTTCTGTCCGTCTCTCCCAGACTGGGACTTAGCCGGATTTGATAGGAACATCCTCTCTTTTCTTTCCCTCCTCTCCTCCTCTGTCACACACCCACGCACACTCATTCATTTTTGTGCTCAATATCTCTCCCCGTGGACCATAAATCTATTCACTGCTAAACTCTCTGTAAAGTTGTGTGCTTCCAGTCTGTATCAGTTTGAAGGCTACCTTCTTAGCATGGTGCCAAAGTGCCTGTATTTATTCCCCGATGAATATTTAGTTTGGTCCTTCAAACGGAGCCACGGCTTTGAAATTTTGATTCATATATAGACCAAAGAACACAATAAAGATTTTATTTTGTTGTGTGTTTCTTGTAACTTCATAGAGTAAACGGGTACTTCTGGTAGATAATAGTTATAAAGTTGTGGAAGAACTATCCTGTTCTTTACCAACAAACATTTCTCCGTCTCTGTTGGAGATTACGCCTTTTTGTCTGATGAATGCATTTTTGGTCATAATGTGTTTGTTTGAGTTGGAATTGGAGCAAATTAGGCATTTGGCAGAATAACAGTGTGCAACCATTGGCCAACTTGTCTTGGTGCATTATATTATCATGTAGTTATTGGAAAAAAAATTGCTGTAGAGCATGGCGACAGATTAAATCACAAAGAAATGGCCTTTAGGTGTTTCCCCCCCAAAGGCTGTTAGGTAGATGGCATCGTATTGTTTGTGACTTGCATGTGACAGTTCAAACATAAATCTCACACATTGAACATGTGACCTTTACTATCTGAAATGGCACCTCTGCCTTTTTTTCCCTTTGAAAGTTTTTTTAGGGATTTTTTCATTCAAGCCGATTAATTTGTCGTGACATTAACAGAGGTGGTCACATATTCAGTGCCGGTGGGCAGCCTCAGCATAACAATGATAAACCCAAAGTAGGAATGCGTTGTGCATAAATGATAATATCAGGCTAATACATCCTTGTAAACTAACATTTCAGAACGGCTCCTCCCCTCTTCAGTCTTCTGTCTCAGTGAGACGTGGATATGTGCCACTTAATTTAGAAGGGGGAAAAAGTCACCAAAAATTGCTTTTCAAGGTCTTTTGAGGAGAAACCTTTGAATGCATACAAATCTGGCTTTGATTTCCATAGCTGTAATGGGAATTTAGTAGAAACACACCAGGGGTGCTTGGAAGCAGGATAAGTGACACAACTCTGAAGGGAACATTGTTTAAATGTGTCTGAACCACTTCTGTTTGAAACAGCTACCGGTAGTTAATTAATAGATCGGTTGATGGATGAAATATGAAACGTTGTCACTCAAAAATACTAAACATTTACTGGCTTCAGCCTTCTGGTTGGAGAATTTGGTGCTTTTCTCTTTTTCATATCAAGTTTTACTATATTTGGGTTTTGGAGTATTGGTTGGACCATAAAAAATAACTTTGACAATCTGTTATTTAAGTCATTTACCATCCTTCTCCAATGTGAGGATTTGCTGCTTTTCTCTGCTTTGTGTAATTGTTGCAGAATACTTTTGAATTTTGGACTAAGCAGTCAGTATGAGGAGGATTTTCAATAATTTCTTTAATTTTAATAGTAAAGATTAGGAAGCATAAACAACTAATCAAGATATTATTTAATGTTTTATTAATTATTATTTGTATCCCTTAATTCCTGCTTTATTATACTGACATGTTTCATGTTTAAATGAGAAATACAATCAAACACACAGCGCCACACATTACCATCATAATCACCCATTATCACCATTAATTCACTTGCCACATGGCAGACAGTCAGACAGACAGACCGTCAGACAGACGGGCAGACGGCCTCCCCTGACAACCATTAAGGTGTCTGTTCTGTGAAGTTGGCACAGCAGCTGACGGCTCTTACTCTCCCCGTCGTTGTCATTCTTGTTTGCGTTTATGCTGCTCCTTGAACATTTCTGTTCTCACATTTAGCTCACGACAGAGAACAGCTTGTACTTTCCAATGTTGCTTGCGAGTACAGTTGCCACTGACATCCCCGGGATTTATTTACTTTAGTGTAGACGTCCCCGTTCGTGCACACATGTGTGCGTTTGTTGGAGTTTCTGTGTGTTAGAGATACGGCTTGCCCTCGCTTGTAAAGTGATTTGTCTTTCTCCTGTCTCTGCAGTGCGCTTTGGTAAAATGATTCTGTTAAACAAAATTGCCTGAAGATTGTGTGCACACACACACACACACACACACACACACACACACACACACACACACACACAAACAATGGCCATTATAAATGAGATCCTCCCAGAGTGCTGCTTTTTTTTTTTTTTTTTAACTTTAACAGGTCTTGAAATAAAGAGGACAGCATGTACTTGTCTTTGCCCCGTGTGTGTGTGTGTGTGTGTGTGTGTGTGTGTGTGTGTGTGTGTGTGTGTGTGTCTGCGCTGCACCGCTGTTTTTCACGGACCCATTTTGCATTGTTTGTTAAGATACTTTTTTTTAGTGCCCTTCCTTCCAGTTTTCGCACTTTTTCCTTCGTAGTCCTCCCCCTCCCCTTATCTTCACCGAATATTAATCTTGTTGTTGTTTAGAGCGTGAAGCGGCTTAAAAATCTCTGAATCTTTAATCACTCGCCCCTGGGTTGACCAGTGTCGTTAGGAAGGAGTACAGTTGGAGACGATATAATGGTTATCATTGCTGCTTATCCTGGCTCCCAGATATCTCTTGTTCTATTTTTGTTGCCCCCAAAAAACTGCCTGTTCTATCCGTTGTTTAATACCCGGACAGATCTTTACTCCTATCTCCTACATCTATTCCCTGGGTTGAATTACTGCGCTTTGTGTGTATCTCTGGGGTTGTGCGTGTGTCTTCCTGTCACAATGTTGTGATACAATGAAAATCATTTTTTTTCGCTGGGCATGAATCCACTCATCATCAACTGGGATTATGTGTTTTTGTTTGTGTATTTTTAATCAGCGATGAATTAATTAAAGACAATGGCTTTTCAGCTGATAATTGGTGGAGCAATCAACCTCCCCGGCATGCACATTTGCACACTCTTAATTCACACTCTCAATTAACCTGACTCTCCCACAGTCTACGCAAGCTGCTGACCTCTCTATCGCCACTGGAAGCACGTCTGCTTAATGAAGAGAAGGGTACTCCGAAGAGCGGGAGTGGAAAAAAATTAGGAAGCTCTCCGGCTAATAAGGCCGCCTTAACAGGAAACAAGTGCTGCTTGTTGTGCTCACTGTTGTGTGTAGCTTTGTTAAAGTGTGTGACCGTGCAGCGGTGTGTCAGAGCGTGCAGCGTTGTGCCTGTCTTTTATTCTTGCCCTTCACCACGGGTGATTGGCTAACAGTCGCCTCCAACCTGAAGTTGACAAAAATCAATATATCATCACCTGGGGCCTCCAACACACATGCACACACACACATGCACACACACGCACACACACGCACACGTACAAGCCACAACCACATAATCCACAAGGAGAGGGGGAGAACAAACCAAACACACAGCCTTCTTTAGTCATGGTCTGTTTTCTGTAATAGAAACTTCCCACAGAATCTAATCCAGACAGTAATGCTATATGGCAAAGGTCACCTAACATTAAATTCATTTTAAACCTCAAAAGGGGAGGATAGGGTGTGCGTGTGTGTGGGGGGGGGATCGAGACGATGAGTCAGGCTGATATTTAAGTTTATTTTGCTCCCTGTGGAGTGGTACCGGTTAACAATCCATTGACCGTCAATGTCTCTAAATGGATTAACAGGGCTATCGAACAGAGCAGCTATAGTGACTATTGACTGTGCGATAAGCACTGGTGAGTTTGTGTATCGACGGCCATGTCCGTTGTCTTGTTGGTATCGATGGCGTTGTGTATGGGACGCCGACCTCATAGACGCTTATCAGACCGTCTGATCACTGTGACTGATGGAGCTGCCTGTGTGTGTGTGTGTGTGTGTGTGTGTGTGTGTGTGTGTGTGTGTGTGTGTGTGTGTGTGTGTGTGTGTGTGTGTGTGTGTGTGTGTGTGTGTGTGTGTGTGTGTGTGTGTGTGTGTGTGTGTGTGTGTGTGTGTGTGTGTGTGTGTGTGTGTGTTCTGATATTTTCTAGTATGACTGTCCTCTGACGTTGAAGATGATTTCAACTCTCTCCCTATGTCTGTGCATTAGATGGCGGTAGACGTGTTGGAGGGTCTTCTGGAGGAGGATGATGAAGTTGTCCAGGTAAGCAATGAAGTAACGGCCCAGCAGTAAACCCCACAAATGAGCATTGTACTGGTTCAAAAAGCCAATGGGATTTCATTGAAAATGTTTAAATGTGAATTCTGGACACAATCAACCAATCAGAGCTTTGTAGGGATTAGGGATGAGAATGTCCACATAGCTTGCTAGCTACCGAGCTACATTCATGAAGAAAAAGCAACAGAGAAATGGTGTGTGGATAATATCAAATCTTAAATCTGCATGTTTCTTGAATCGTGGTTAAAAAACGTACAGCTAACAGCAGCCACTACTACAGCTACTACAGCTTGCCCTTCCTGCTTGGCCTGAGCAAAAGAAAACGAAATATTTTAACACCAAGTAATTAGTTAACATGAACTCAGTGTCATGCTGATTGAACCAAACATGCTTTTTGTATAATTACCAGGCTAGTCAATGATTCTCTGTTCTGGAGGAGGTATGTGTTCGTATGTAGGCACTTAGTTACTCCTGCTGCTCCTGCTGCTCCTGCTGCTCCTGCTGCTCCTGCCCCCAACCTCTGTGTGCTCTCTCACACACCTGAGAATATGAATACTTATTAGAGAGAAACGTAAATGGCAGTATTTCCTGTGCTTTAATGGGTGCATGTGCTGTCATTGGGCTCCAAATCCTCACTGCCAGTGGCAGATGAAATGAAGGTGAGCCACTCATTCCAGATTGAAGAGCATGGCAGTCTCTCTCTCCTGCTCTCTCTCGCCACCACTCCCCCTCAGGCGCAGCCTCACACACCACACCCCCGAGCTGACAGATTGAGAGCAGCCATCGCGGGGCTGAACTTTTAAACTTGCTCCATGAGACGTACAGCTGTGACACTCCGTTTGAGCGGGCCCTTCAGCCAATCACACATGCACCGAGTCACCAGTCCTAATGGTCAAAATGTGTCCGGACTGGTCACACTGCAGTTATTTAATGACAGTCATAGTGGTGATGGTGAGGACTACGCCCTCTGCACCCCCCGCTCTCCCCCTTCTTTGTCTTATTCTTACATCCTTGCCTTCGTCGTCGTCTTCTGGCTCTTGCATATCTCAATGTTGGAGCGTTACTTATAAAATGTTAAGTCTGCACAAACAACTGAGCTAGTTCCTTGCAAATCCTGTTTCAAAGGTATTCCGTTGATTCATGATGCTTTTGTTCTTCCTTCAGCAGCACCATATGGGAGCTAAGATGTGCCTTACTTTGAAATGACAATAGTCTCAGTGATTTGACTGACAGACGCAGAGTTTATTTTATTATGTGCGCTTCTGTCTGAGGTTGCGTTCGGGTAGAGTGGATTCTTAATTAGCCAACTTTGTTTTCATGTTTTTAATTTTGAATGTGTGGAGGGAGACGTCGTCTTCACCACATCTCGAATAATTTCACTGTGGACCATCTGTAAAGAATTTGAACAGCCTTGTTCGAGCTGTTTTGAAGACATGAAGTGCTGCTCGTTTGAGAAGAAGTTAACATGTTGTATTAAAGTGACCCCATTTCACTTTTTCCTCTCCTCGATACACACAATATACACATTCGGCATTCACAGAAAATGGTTCAATGATATAAATGTCATATTGCCGGTTCTGCAACATTACTACATTTATCCAGTGCTGCTGTTGTTCTGATAAGTATGGCTGTAGGGGGTAGCCACCCACTCGGCTTGCTCAGTGGCAATTCTGAACTCCGTGTGCTATGCCTTGATGTGTTTGTTAGCTAAATGGTTTATTTGGCAGAGGTGCAGATCTCTACAGCCTCTGCCCTCCATGAATAATGAATAAAGTGAATATTTGTGTCTTGGTGCTTGAAGAACGGTGGGTGGGTGATCTTTGGCCTTAGATGAGAGGCGCACACACACCTCCAAGTTCACTGAGAGTGGAATCTGATCGTGTTTAGGGTTGAAAGAGCAAGCACAGCACACTGTACGTAATTATGTGGGAGAAAGAAAGTGTGACTGTAGAAAAGAAAGATGTGGTGTGTTTCAGCATGCTAACTTACAGTTAAAAGACCTCGTCCACCCACTGTTTGAATTCTGGGAAGCAACAGGATTATGTGATGTGTCATTTTTATAGCATAATTCATGGAGCTAAAGCTCGACATATACAATAACATGATACCGTGGGTCTAGTGTGAAATATGGGAATTGAACCTACATGATGCTTGAGAAAGTCTTTCATGAAAAAGACTGGCTATAATTTCTAATTAACAGTGATGCAGTTTATTTTTCCAGGGAGTTGATTCCTGAGGATTCCTGTCTTTACATGTTTGAATTTAATGGCCATAACATAAGCTTCTCTGGAGCAGGTGTGGTTCAGAGCTAAAGTTACCATGGCGATGTATCTCACTGAAATTATAGTCATCAGTAAACCAGAGTCAAGGCGAAGTTAGCTTGTTAGCCCACTAATCCTGCTTTCTGAGACGGGCCCCGGGGCCGTGGTACTTCTGTTCCTCCACAACTCATCTCGAGGTAGAATTATGTAGAATAAAATACTTAAGACTCGGATAGAAAGGACAATATTCTATCCTCTAAATTAATGAGTAACATTGTACACAACACAGAATGTAAGTATATTATTTGAAATGCAGAAAAGATATTTGCCTGAGGGATTTTACTTTCTATTTATTATATTATGTTTTGGTATACATTTCAACAAAGTAATTGCTTTTTTTTCCGCTATAGAAAGATAACAAATTGGTAGTGGCAGATGGTGAGAGTCAGAAAGTCAGGTTTGAATGAACTGTGTCGCTACAGGAAGTGCACACATTCATGTGCATGCATCATTTGTAAATGAGTACAGTATATGCAAGGATTTGATCAGGTTGACAGTTATTATGGGAGAGATGGATCGCTTGTGTGTCTCTGTGATGTTGTGTGTGTGAACCCTATTTGTCAAAGAAGGATGTGAGATTTCATGCAGAGGGTTACAAATCTGTTTCCCTAGTCACAGCTCACTTACTGCAACAAAGAACACTTTCTCTCTGTCTGAATCTCTCCCCCCCCCCCCCTTCTCTCTGTGCCTCCCAGGTGTGGTATCTCTCCGGCTGGGTGTGCTACCTCCAGCTGGAAAAGGCAAAGGAGCAGCAAGAAAGCGAGGGAAGACAAGTGACGGAGGAGGAGACGGAGGAGCGGAAGGCATTGACGGAGGCAGGCAGGTCGTACCTGACCAATGCTAAGAAGGTAATACTGATCATAAACGGCATATTTGTGGTTCATCACGTATATGAACACCACTGGATTATTGACTAATCCTTTAATAGTACATGACCTAAATTTAAAATCTGATTTAGTGGTGCTTTACTTAAGTATTTCCATTTCAGGACACTTTATACTTCGGCTCCATTCGATTTCAGAGGGAATTATTGTACTTTTTATTCCACTACATCTATCTGACAACCATAATTCCTAGTAACTATAAGCCCTGCTTACTCCATATTTCCTAGTTAGATTTATCAGGTAGTCATTGAAGCCATTTTTCTTGCAAAAATGCAAAACATTAGAATATTTATGGTTTCACTTTCTCAAATGTGACAATTTTTCTCTCAAATTGCAGGAAACTAAATGATTTTGAGATTGGAACAGGTTGGACAAAACAGTTGAAAGTGTCACTTTGAACTCTTGATGATTGTGATGGACATTCTCAATATTGAATTAGTTTCATAAACCAGCTTATTATTAATGGATTCATCAAGAAGATAATTAGTAGATTATTACATAATAAACATCCTTAGTTGCAGCCCTATGAAGTAATAAACTTCCACCTGAACCAACAATAGTTGCTTATATAATAATGCATGAGTTATAATAATGGAATTATATAACGTAATAATAATATACCATTGGGACTATTTATGTGCATTTTATTTTGCTACCATCCTGATAATCAGGATATTCCTGATAAAACCCACGTTCTTTTACTTAAGTACAAATAAGAATCCAGGACTCTGACATGCTATTGAGTATTTATATTGTGTGGTTTTTGGTACTGACACTTGAGTAGATGATATGAAAACTCTTACACCACTGTGCACACCAACTGTGGGTTCAACTAGTTACATCCACTGCTCTGTCACAAAAGGTAAGACTCCTAAGGACCGGTTCGTGTCGGTGACGGAGTACATGCAGTGCTGTGACCATGGGAGGATTCTAACTAAGCTGCTTTGTTGCCACAGAAATGTCTTTTTAGTACGATCTCAAAGAGGTTTAAATATACCGCTGTCTCTCTCCCCGCTCCCCCGCACACACGCTCACACACTCGGAGTGATGTGTCTCATTCATTCTGTCATTCTGTCAGGGAGCAGTGCCTCTCTGGGGCCGTGATTCATGTTAGTCTAAAATCCAATAGGCTTGTAAATCAGACACAGACTGCGAGATGGCAGGCCCCACCTACGATCCCTTTTTCTCTTCTCTCTTTACTTTCCTCTCCCTTTCACCTCCCCACCTCCCCGCCTGCTCTCCCGCCACATCGTGTTCCTCTGCAGATGAGTAGGGGCAGCAGAGTGGCGGTATATTGATGCCCGTGTCTCTGGCCAACGGTTTAGTGACAGGCCTGTCTAACCAGCATCCACTGGGACGGGAGCAAGGTGGGCTTTGAGCTGCCAAGAGGGAGAATGGAAGAAACGATGGAAGGCACAGAGTACATTTCAGCTGCAAGCTTTCAGTGTGAGAGTTAATAGAGAAGAAATCAATTGAGGAAAAAGAAATGGAAATTGAGAAATGTGAAGAATTAACTACTTAACTGTTTTTGCACAGAGAGAAAGAAAGCAAGCAGGGATAAAAAGGTGAAAGGCCTACAAAAGAATTGGCTGAGTCATCAGAGCATGACAAGTAAACAGCAACGCTGTTTCTTTGTAGAGTGAGTGAAGCAACAGGCGCAGGATAATGTGGGAAGCAAATGCATGGAGACCTTGAAAAGGTGATGTGGAGTGTGGAGAAAAAGCAGCCCCCTGTGGTTCACTTAATTCCTCATCTTGCAGCTTTAGCCCATATACGTGTGCATCTGTACATTGTGTAGTCCAGATTCTCTCTTTTTTCTATCAGTGTCTTTGTTTCCGAGAGTCACTGTGAGTGTTAATTATTTAGGATGAGTCCGTCTGCTAGTTAAAATGGGCTCCAACATGGAAATGAGGCCTCAAAGCCCAACGGCTTGTTTTGGCGCCAGTCCACTTCTCTGCATACTTTATGACTTTGCTAAGAGTGTGTGTGTGTGTGTGTGTGTGTGTGTGTGTGTGTGTGTGTGTGTGTGTGTGTGTGTGTGTGTGTGTGTGTGTGTGTGTGTGTGTGTGTGTGTGTGTGTGTGTGTGTGTGTGAGAAATCACAAGGTTATGCGTAGGTGCACCTTATGTGGATGCACATATTTAATTCTGGTTGTGTGTGCCAACTTGCATATCTAATTATATGTTAAGAAATGTCTTCATTATCCGTAATTTCTGTGAACGTTACTTGCCCGCCCGCACGCTCCCTCTCAATCACTCGCTCACACACGCATACACGGTGCATTCAGCTGAGATACTATTAAAAGGAATGATGGGGAGCAATGGATGGCTTGCGAGGACAAGAAAGAAGTGTAGGAGAGGAGCAGGAGTGGGAGAATGAAAGGGAATGCGAGGAAGGGAACCGATTGGACGGTTTGTGTGATTGTGTGGGTGCAGGGGGTGGAGCTGGCCAATAGTGGTGAGGGTAAAATCAATAGTAAACCGGACGTGAAATGTAATTTGAGTCCCAGCCAGAGATAGGGCGCGATAGAAGAAGGATCTGCAGTGTATGCACAGAGGACAATGTTATATTTATGTGGGTGCACGAGTGTGCAGGTGCGCGTGCACAGAGGCAGCTAGGGCAACTGTAGGTCAAAAGCTTCACTATTTGATGTGGTGGAAGGGGTATCCCATGCGTACATATTGTGGGTAGGCTTGGTCCGAGCTGTGCTTGTCATGTAGTTTTAATGCCTTTTTCCCAGGATGTGACTGGAGGACTGAAGTGTTAAATTGTGCGTGTCTGTCTGTGCGTGCGTGTGTGAGTTTGCAATCAGCCCTCTTGAGACTTCCAGCGACATGTTCACACTCAAGAAGGTCTAATCTCAGCCAGTGTCACACCCACGCGGCGAGGAAGCATGTGTGTGTTTGTATGACAGAGTGAGACAAAAGAGGAGGAGAATGTGTCGAAACAATTCATCTGATTAATGTTCTCTGACTAATGACAAGACATGCGGTAGGAGTGCTGTGTTTGGTCGAAACAGGGTTGGGGGGGGGGGGGGGGAGTTGAGAGGAGGGCAAGATTTCGGTGGTCCTCTGCCAAAATGGTAGACGCGCTTGTGTGCATGCGAGTTCAAGTATAAGATGTGAAAGTATGAAGAGGTATCTGTCTCCTTGACGGGAAGGTCATTTGGTGAGAGCGTACGAGTGCAGGCGACAGAGAGCCGAAGACAGAGTACGGGAGGAGAAAACGGTCAGAAGACGAGCCGGGAGAATGAAGGCATTAGAGAATGAAATGAAAGAAGAGGTGAAATGAAAGGGGAAGTAAAGCTTAGGTGTGGAACAGGAGGTGAACAATGATGGAATGATTAGGCTTTCACCATAAAATCAGTGTTTCTTTAAAAAGGAAGAAAAAGGATTCTGTCAAAAATGAGGCGGAAAGAATCAATTTAGGTAAGAAGGGTACATTATTGCTTATTATCACACGAAAGATAGCACTTACACATAATCTATAGCGACCCACACTCTATATAGCTAAAGAAATTACGTTTTTGTAGAGAAAGAAATTAATTAAAGATGGCTCAAATGTCAAATTTGTAAATGTATTATTTTCTTACTTTTTCATTAAAAAGTCTGTAATCTTTAAATCGAGCAGAAAGCCCTTCATAAGCTGCAATACAATGACCATAAACAGGGTGAGAACTCATTCAACCCCAGAAGCACTTGCACTGCATTGTCCACCGAAAGTGAACATAATTCTGTTTTGTATTAAAATCCATAGGCCCATTCAATTCTCTTACCAAGGATTGGAGCCGTTACTGTCATTATCATGAAGTCAAACTAGCTAGCTCTTCTCTGGAAGAGTTTCTTCATGATGAAATCTGCCATGTTGATTTATTTCACATCGGGTTTCTGGAAACTCCGAGAAGAATCAAGATTCAAATTGGTTTCCCGGTTTAGAACATTGACGGTTTCCCGGGTGAAGATTCAGCAGCAAAGGACATCAAAATGAACAATTAGAAAAAATGCATTTAAAAGTAGAGAAAGACAGTTATAACTTAATTTGGATACATTGCTGCTGCATTAGCACTAAACACAAACTACATCTGAGGCTGATGGTAATGTTGGTCCTTCAGCAGGTCTTTAGCCAAGTTAAATTTTGATGATGGTCTTCGAGAACTTGGAGAATCACAAAAAGGCACCATGAACAACTCCCTCTTAAATACTGAGATATTTCAATAGAAATTGTGCTCATGGTGCATTAGAGGAAATAAGTCATAAGAATATATCCTCTTCTAATATCATCACACCATTTCTACATTGCATCCGGTTGCTGCCATGATATTTTCCCTCTGAAACAAGTCAAAATCATAGTTCTTGGATCGGCCGACGGGTTTCCATGGCGCTAACGTGGCTAAAAAGTTGATGGAGTAGACGGTGAGAACAGATGTGTCCGTGGGCTTCTCGTGCCGGCGTAGAATATCGGTGCGTGTGCTGGCGAGTTGTTCCGATGGTGGTCAATTCCTGATATCGGGCCTGTGACTGAGGGCTTGAAAGTAGAGCAAAGTGGACCGTGAAAGAATTATACAATTAGATCCACTCACACGTACGCGCTCGCTCTCCCTCCCGCTCCAGGCAGCTCTCTGGGCCGTGAAAGTGAGAAGAGAAAACATAGGCTGCTGTAAATGAGAAATGCCCGTGTTTCTGGCGGCGGCGGCGGTGCTGATCTCAGCAGCGTTCGGTGTGGATTGTGTAAAGAATAGCTCCTGTATGTTTAGCTAGCTGAAAGCATCACAATGAATAATCACAGCATATCCCCGCAGACACACTATGCTATTGATTCGTAGGAAATATCACCATGTACGAATGCAATCTCCGAATAGCATTCAGTAGTGCAGGACAGTGTTTTTTCTTTATTTTGTATTATTTATTTTTTGCACACGTCCACTGAATTTCTCTCATGCAAGTCATATGAAAGACACCCTCCTCGTCTTACCCAAGGCTGCAGTGTGCAATTATTGTGGGGTATTGAGTCTATTGTAAAGCAAACCCAACTTTTATTCCGAGTGCTTGTTGTGGATAAACATCTCCAGGCGTTCCAGAGTGACGTTTGCAGAATGAAAATCAGTGTTTCTTTTCCCCCCTGTGTGTGTGTGTGTGTGTGTGTGTGTGTGTGTGTGTGTGTGTGTGTGTGTGTGTGTGTGTGTGTGTGTGTGTGTGTGTGTGTGTGTGTGTGTGTGTGTGTGTGTGTGTGTGTGTGTGTGTGTGTGTGTGTGTGTGTGTGTGTGTGTGTTGCTTTAAGGATGATAAGAGGGTCAAATCTCCCCCAGTATCAGACCCTGTGCCTGGACCTGGGTCACGCTCCACCTCCCTGGAGCGCCAACCTGCAGAGACACCATCCACTTAAATATGTACACACACACACACACACACACACACTCTCATTCACACACACACTGCACACATTCTTACACTCCAAATGAGTTCCCATGGGACTGCGTGTCTCCTGTCAGGACCTGCTGTTGCTTAGAGACTGGTCCTGGGGTAAAACAGTCACACACACTCTTCTTCACTCTCCTGGCCTTGTTACACTTTTAGTGAGAATGATGGCACTCAGCTGCTCATTGTCCACAAGCTCAGGGGACCATGTGTGTGCACGTGTGTGTGCGTGTGTGTGTGTGTGTGCACGTGTTTGTGCATGTTGGACTAAATAGAATAATATTGTGAGATCTAATAAACCGTTCCCCGCTCTGCCCTCATTCTCTCTCTAGTTGGGTTTCTGGAAAGAAAAGCATAAATATAAATCGCTGCATCAGTTCCTCGTACTATACACACACACAGACACACAGTGTTATGCATTGCTGTCCTTGGTGGTAGCTCCAGTAGTTTTATCACACAACTCCACTTCGAGTTCAGTAATTACACACAAGCTGGGTATTTTACAGAGATAAATGTGCTGGCTGCTTTGAGAACGGCACTTAAAAAAATAAAATAAATAAATGATCCTCTCTCCTTCACGCCATATTTCACTGAGATAGCAACTTTGATTGTGTGTGTGTACGTGCACATGTGCGCCACATCACCATATATGCATTCATGTTGCAACAGCAAAAAGGAAGATAAATGGTCTTTTCGTCTCTCGTGCGGATGAACGGTGCATCAAATGTGCTGATTTGCCAAATGAAAGACAAAAAGTCTTTACCGGTGTTTTGCGAGCGTGACGGCCTCGCTGACGGAATGCAGCTGCTGTTGGAAATTTGAGGCGGACTAAGCAGCACTTGGAGACTTAAAACCTCAGGGCTGCAGCTCACCGATGCCGTGGTGATGCACCGTTCTCCTCAGTGACACGACGGAGGAGCTTTTCCCTCCTTATCTCATTTCATGTATTTCCTCTGTGATATCATGTTGCACTTCATGTCTGCTGTATAACCTACATTCTATTTAAAATGTCCATTTTTCCAGTCTACTTACGAGCCCGTTTGATACTTGCATCATCCTTGTTTTCCTCTCCCTCTTCCTCAGCTGTACACCAAGCTGCGATGTGACGATCAGCCGATGTTGGAGCATGTGGAGCATCTGCTGAGCGATCTGGGAGGAGAGCTGGAGGCAGAGGAGGGAGACCCACTCTTGGATGAAGATTACGAACCCTGTAGTGATGATGAGGAGGATGCAGCAGAGGCACCCATGGAACACTGATCACAGCCCCCCCTTGCTTTTACGCTGTGATTTCTCCTCCCCCCCATCATGCTTCCCTCTAGTTAAAATGTTCTAGTGCACTCTCGTACGTGCCTTTTGTACTGACTATCCTTTCACACTAGTTTATCAATGATGAAATTTGAAGTGAGGTGCACAAAAAGAGTGGCATTAAAAAGCTGCAGTCTACCCGATCTCTTCTACTGAATTGTTCAATGCTTAATGCTTTGAGTGCATATTTGAGTAACGCTTCCCTTAATCTCCTTGACTGATGTTGATGAAAGAAATTAGTTTCAGAGCTTTACTTCTCACCGGCAGCGAAAGGGAAACACCTTTGACTGTTTTCACCTCTTGCATCCACAAGGTGTGCCTACACATAACCTCATGAATACACACACACACACACACACACACGGTCTCTACAAGCAAAGGCACACGGCATGGCTGCATGTCAATGACTCCAGCGCCTCAATGCAACAGCAGCAGTGTTTTCCTCTCAGACGGCAGTAGAGAGAAATACCTCAACAGGAAGGGAGTACTATTAGAAAACAAGGTCTGCCAACAGTCAATGCCATCTTTACATCTCACGGTTCCAAAGTTCATGTGTGAATGTTCATGATCCTGCTTTGTATTTTCCCCATGTTTTGATAGCTCATTGGACTCAACAAGGCAACAATAGAGAGAAGCTGACATTAACTTATGCAGCGTGCGTTTCTGTCAGCAAGACGGTTCAAAGTAGCTGCTACAAAGCCTTTCACACCGGAGAAACAGGCAACTCTCACTTCTATCCCCCCCCCCCCCAACTGGTTTTCACTGTTGCCTTCTAAAATTCTCAGACAAGGCTACTAAGTATAATGGAACAGCACATCTACCGATGCTTTTCACATGCTTTTATATTTTTTACAATTTAGGGCAGCGGGGTGAAGATCAAGAGTTTGTGGGCGAATCCTCAACTATTGGTTTCGGTCCAAAGTTCAGACTGAAACATTTAGAAACCTTGGACGTCATAGCTTGAGATCTTTGGCAGAATTTGGATTGACTGGCCAAATTTAATAAGTATCCATTTGTGTGGGGTTTTTTTTCCTTCAATATAATTTGTAGTTTCTACGTGTGGTGAGGGCAGGGCGGCACAAAAGCGGGAAAATTCGGGGGGATGCCAGACACCGCCACCTGGGGACTTTAAACCCCAAGAAATCTTTGAAAGTGCACGGATAGTGTGAGAAACAACAGGACACAGGTTTGTTGCTGTGATAAGTTTAAATTAAAGATTTTATTTTAAACAATCAAAATAATCAATATTAACAGACATGGTTGGAACTGTTGGGGGAGAAATAAGTTTGAGAAATAACAAAAACTCCTAAATTCAATTAAATTGTTGAAAATACTTAATTACAAATATTTCTAAAAAGGCCTCAATATAAAATGTTAAGATCCAGGAATCGATAATAAACTTCAACCCAACCACAACAAAAAGGAAAACTAAGCAGAGTCCATATGGAGTACACAGAGGAAGTGTCCTCTTCCTACAAAAGACAACAAATATGGTCAAAAAACATAAGCAAACAATAACTACATACAAAGTATAACAAAATAAAGTAAAGGAACGTTAACGCAGCCCAGTTGGTCTTAGGCACTAAAGCCGAGGGTCTTTCCCCCCCAGCGAGGTGACATTCCATGTCCCCATGGCTAGTGTCACCATCCGGGGATTGGGTCGCCGGGGCACCCGCCCAGGACACCCAAATCACACCGCACTTCTGAACCCTCCTGCGGGTAGTGAGCCTACAGGATGGTGGGCCCACGTTGCTCCTTCGGGCTGTGCCCGGCCGGGTCCCATGTGCAGAGACCCGGCCACCAGGTGCTCGCCTGCAAGCCCCAACCCTGGGCCTGGCTTCAGGGTGGGGCCCTGGTGACGCCATTCCGGGCAACGTAAACATCCTTGTTTGTCAGTCATAGGGGGTTTGGAACCGCTCTTAGTCTGACCTGTCACCTAGGACCGGTTTGCCTTGGGAGACCCTACCAGGGGCATTAAGCCCCGGACAACATAGCTCCTAGGATCATTCAGGTGCTCAAACCCCTCCACCACGGTAAGGTGTCGGTTCAAGGAGGAGACCATATGTCAAAACATTTAAAAAAATAATCCCATTCCAAGTGAAGAATATCAACAACAATCAGTGCTTACCTCTGGTGATGTGACCTAAATGTGGCTGGATATTCACTGTTGAACACTATGACCCAAAGAGGACAGCCAGGGCAGAAGTAAAATCTAAACCAGTCACACAGTTGATTCTTGGCTCTCCTAAAAAAGAACTTGACAGTGCACGTCATTCAACTGATAGAGTTCGACATTTCACAGTGACTACTTGATATAGATATACTTTATAGGTAAATAGGCAACCCCTTATGTCAGCATGTGTTGTGTATTGTCAAGTACTGGGATCTTACCAAGCATGATGAGCCTTGGCGTGCGAAGCAGGGGAATCTGGGCCTCAGTGTGGACGTGTCCTGCAACACAAAATAAACAGAAAACAATATTAGACATCAGAATGACTGAAAACCAAGAGAAAACAGATGTTCTGGCAATACTGGACTAAAAATATTGAAGAAAATGGCACCTTGCTTTTCTTTGAATTAAGCAATCATGACTCATACTGCATCTTACCTTCAGAAAACCTCCATGTAAACCTGAAGTGTACGCAGTTACTTTAACATGCTTGATATACCTAGTGATTGTGTTTGAAGAGACACAGCATTGCTTGCAACATTTTTATCCGTTATGCACCTTCTTCTCACTAAATTCCTGTATTCAGCTGAAATACTTGTCGTCTTCTTTGTTGTTGCTCCACGGCCCAAAAAAATAACTTGTGTGACTTAAAAATTGGAAAGGCAAAAATCTTGATGCAGTGGAATTTGTTATACTTCCACAATTTGCTTCCTGTATGTTAAAGTTAGACTTGCAAAAATACATCTTAGCTTTTGCAGTTTGCCCTGCCATGAAGCTAAAAAACACTTAATTCTATCAATTTGAAAAAAAACAAGGGTGGTATATTCTGACTCCTCCATAAATTATTGCACTAACACTTACATATTTATGCACGTGTTGGAATAAGAACTACCAGAATGTTTCTTCAGGAAATGTCTTAATTTTTTAGCTTAGTTGGAGATGGCTTTTGGTATTTTGCAGTCAAGGTGTCTTGTAAGTGTGGCTCTACTGGAAAAAATAGTGAGAATCACCGATCTAAACACAAGCTCCAGTAAGAGCAAACAACGAGCTACTGGGACACAAACACACCAGCCAGAGCAGAAAGCAGGAAGCAGAGGCTGAACAGTGGGCCACAGGTGCCTTATATCTGGGTGCTGATTGGTTTGTGGGAGGAGTTGGGCCAAGGCTGCATTCACCAGCACTACTGAGGGGGATCTATTCAACCACGTACGCAACTGGCAAAATATGTTGGACACACCATATATTTTTGGTAAAAACTGCCATTTTCTCCCCGGATACCTTTTTCATGTGGGACTGTATGTGACAAGCATGCTGTAATCCACGTGTGTGTGTGTGTGTGTGTGTGTATATATATATCTATCCATGCTGCATGCCTGCTAACAAACGCACCACAGGCATTCACTGTTGCGCGGCCCCTTTGAAGAGTTTTATAACCGGTAAATGGGAACGTTATCTGAGATCCTGCCCCTGATAGCACTGCGAGCTGCAAGCAGAGGGCCCTTTATGGAATAGCGGGCTCAGATACCACGGTGTGATTGTGCGTGTTTAGGGAGTGTCAAATAAAGTCAGGAGGAAAAACGGAACAGATAGGAGGGTGCATGTGTGTGTGTGCGACTATGCTGCAGATATTGACAGCTTAATGCGTGTGTTATTTGTGGACCTGGCTTTGCTGAGAAAAATTCACTCCTGTGATGTTTAATGTATGATAATGCATCAGGAGTGCAAGCCTGGAGGACTGACTACCTGGAACGATGCAGTCATCTAGCATTTGATTTTATAATTAAAAGAGGCTCTCTGGTGTGTGTGTGTGTGTGTGTGTGTGTGTGTGTGTGTGTGTGTGTGTGTGTGTGTGTGTGTGTGTCCGTGTCCATGCGGCCCATCTGCAGTGCCGTGTGATTAATGACTCCAGGGGTGAGTGAATATCGGTGGTCAGCCCTTTCTGGTTATTCTGAGCTGACCTACTGTGAGCGGGCCATAGTGGACTCGGAGCCCCGGGTGATCTCAAAATCCTTGGCCATTCTCTCACCTGTACAACAGTCTCGGCACTGCGGGAATGTTTTCCCTCGCTGAGAGAGGGGAGTGCACTTTCTACACAAGGACGCGCATTCAATCACAGGGAAAGGACACTCGCTGTTTACCTGCATTCTTTCCCACTCTGGGCTGAAAATTGCTCTCTGAAAGGGCAAAGCACAGACACAATCAGCCTTGTATAAAACGTGCTACACTGCAAATCTACGTTTATATTTCATGATTTCTTTTCAATGTCCATGAATTAACAAATAAATGCATAAAAAATAATAATTACATAGGATGCATAGTCAATGCCTGAGGTGAATTCATACATTAACAGATTTGTCTTCATTTTTACCTGCTTGTCAAGCGGTCTTTGGAGACCAGCAGCATGTGTTCCGTCTCCAGGGAAACCATACCCATAATTAGTATTTGTGTGTGTGCACATGGGCCTGTATGCGTTTTTTAATAATCGACATAATGAGATGAGGAGGGGAGAATAATCCTGGATTAACAGCTTAAAAATGCATGTGTCGTCATAACAACATCCTGATTTGGATTTAATCATAGAAATACACACAAAACGCTAAGTCACCAAACACACACACACACACACACACACACACACACACACACACACACACACACACACACACACACACACGACAATCAGCAATTGTAGGATAGCTGAGTGCTACAAGCTGTGTGTGTGTGTGTGTGTGTGCGCTGTGTATCCTGCGTTGATGTACAATGTGTGTGTATCATGGACTTAATTAGAGATTTAAGCTGGGTGCTCCTCTGAAGGGATTAAGGGGGAAATTATCAGAATCTGGAGACTTAAAGCTGAAACCAGTTAAACGGAAACAGGAGGAGGGAGATCAGGACTCGGAGGAGAAAGGGAGTTTGAGAGGCGGTTCAAATGTTTGTACACACATTCACATGTTCATTTGTGTAAATTGTCCCCTTGAAGTCAAGCGCAAGCACTCAAATTTGCTTCAAGGTGTTCGAGCTATTCTCTCAACCTCTCTCAACCTTTTTTTGAATAACGGACAACCTGTGCTTGAATGCAGGAGAGCTTTCAATGGATACTCAATGATACTAAGTGACAGAAATGCAGACAAGCAGTACAAAAGGAGACCAAGGACAAAATCGACTCCCCTGACTTGAGGATTGACTGATAGGAGCTGCACGCCACTCATCTACACCCCTTTCTTTGCCACGGCCGTGCATTTGAACTAACTGTGAGTCAACGACATCATGGGAGTGATGGTTATCTGACCCGAGGGTTTGCTTGACAGCCACTGTGAGAAGCCATGAATCAAATGACCTTTAAACCATTTCCTGTGTAACGGTGCAGTGTGTGTGTGTGTGTGTGTGTGTGTGTGTGGGGGGGGGGGGGGGGGGGGTAGACTGATTGATTGAGGCAAAGGGTTAATATTCACAGCTTGGCGGGGCTTAATGTAATCATTAAAAGGTAATATGTTGTCTCACAGTGGAAAATGTGTGTTTTTCCTGCAATCAATATGGCAAGAGGTCAACGTCCATAATTCGATTCATTTGATTGTTTTTTAAAATGAAATATTTGCAGGAGGAATAAGTTTCCATGTTTTTCTCTTCATTGGATTCTGCAGAAACTCATTACTATTACTCATAATTAGCTCTCAGAGAAGTTGTCCTCATCATTGATCTGTGCTTTCTTTGGTCAATAGGGCTATTTTAGACTCCCCTGCTGCTTCTATTGTCTGAGCATTGAATGTGAATGCATCTCTGCATGCACACACTTTGCCAGCGTGTTGTTTGTTGTTTTGTGTGTGCATGCATAATCTTTGGTGGGAACATCTGTCTCTCAGAGATAACACAACCAGGGAATTAGCCATGCTGTCTTACAACCAAGGATCACATCTCACTATTACAGCCTCCTAAATTATACCCTATTACACCTGTTTGTGTGTGTTGACGTGCGTGTGCGTGCATGCAGATGCGTGTTAGCAATGTGCTGACAGTGTCACGTCCTTGGGGCGCCTGCCAGGTTTAAGAGTATCACAGAGCCCACTACCTCCTCTAATCCTTAAATCCATCATAGAACCGAATGCACATAGTTACGTCTACACAATGCAAGTCCTACACAAACAGGTCTCTCCTCAACAAGGCAGCTGAGCATACAGTAAGTAGAATAACACAACAGAATAGATGGTGTTTTATAGGATAAAGTTGGTTTTGCTGGCTCAGAATTATACACAGCGATACATCTTTTTGATGTAAAAGCTCTAAACAGCCTGAAGCCACTTAGCTCCCCATATATGGCACCCGCAGCAACAGCAGAGTCTCTCGATGCATCAGTGGTGACAGATTACTCTTTGAAGTGTACCTTTATGGAAGTTCACAAGCTCACAAAAGTTAACAAAGTGATGCAGGAACCTAAAAGCAGCAGGAATGCGACAGAAACCAGAGGACGCCGGGCCGTTCAACTGACGGAAACTGGAATTTCTATTCAGCTTTTAGTGCACTCTAATCTGGAGAGGCTTGATCCCTTTGAACTTTATTTTTCGCTTGTAACTTTTGATGTCATTTGTTAGTAGAAGAGTTGAAATATCATCCTTGCCGCAGCTACGATTCCTAAGAGGCAGAGAGATTCAGTTAAAAGATGTAAATTGGAGTGGAGCAGCCTGGTACTGTATGCCACACTCTGCCACGACTCAGGAAAACTTTTAATGAATGTCACCGCCAGAGAAAAGGTATGTGGGGAAGACTTTCTCTGTGTGATGATAATACTGCAAAGTGCATTGTGCCGTGAATGTCGGCGCTGTACAGCATTCAAACATATAAAAGAAACATATGTAGACTCTGAATGAGGGGGATTGGAGAGGATGAAGTGTAATGGCGCCTTTTCTTCTGCACAGTCAGAGAACAGCCGGGGGGGCTGAAGGCAGCCCCACTCACCTGGTTGAATCAAAGAGAAGGGTAAGAGGCGAGACCACGGGGGGAAAAAAAAGAAAAAGAAAAGAAAAGGTGAGAGCAAGGGATGGGAAGTGTTTCATTTATACAGTGTTGCAATTTGGGTCGATGGATCGCTTCACTAGCTGTGAGGGTCTCTTTTTCTGCTCAATGCAATCTATACCCACAATCTAACAATCAAATGTGGTGCCAATAGTGCAGCGAGCTCTCTGTGACTGCCGGTGTATTTGACAGAGTGCCAGCTTTAGTTTTTATACCTCATTAATTCACAGGAGGGATTGACTGAGGAAACCGCTTCTTCTCCATCATAAATCTTCCCGCACACGTGCACACACACACACACACACACACACACAACAGCAAAACACACCAGGGGGGCGAATCTCAGGGCTTAGGTAATGATTTAATCAGTCACTGACAGAAAGTACAGTGATACTGTGATTACTAATTTTCACACTGACCATTGTGTGGATATTCCCGTGAGTATATGCGACCTATCATTTTTTTTCTTTTGCGATATAATGCAGTGAAGCCTTTTCTATTCATGGATGAATTTGCTTTTAAAATACCATTCTTTGCCATTCAAGTACCGTAATTGCTTTTCAGCGTGATGTGACTCTTCAAAATGCATTTTGCCCTTTTTAGATTTTGATCCTCGTAAGCCGGAGAGAAAATGGAGCAAAAAAATAAAATTTAGTAGGTTAATTTTGTATTTTCTCCACGATCATCAATATTGGAGGACTGAGAAGTTACAGCACTTTTGAGTATCTCTCAATTAAAGTCTGTGTGTGTCAAAGAGGGAGAGGTAGAGATAGAGAGGTTTGATGCTGTAACAGCTTCTAATTATTGCTGCTCTATATTTCACATAGTCTGTTTGATCTCCTGTCCTGTGGAGCGAGATAGGGATTCTCTGTCTGTTTCTCACAAATGTACACATTTGTCCACACACACACACACACACACACACACACACACACACACACACACACACACACACACACACACACACACACACACACACACACACACACACACACACACACACACACACACAGATATACGAGCAAGCTCAGGGGTCACAAGGAGGAGAAAGAGGAATTGTGCTCTAATTACCGAATCTCTGCAGGGGATTGACTTATATTTCCAGCCAACACCTCAGGACGAGGGGTGTACACTTTGTGTCTTGTTTTTGTGTCTGTATTTATGTCACCGCTCGCTGTGTGCTGGGCTGTGTTCACTGATATCACGGAGGGCAAATCAATCCAATCTCTAAAAACACTCTGGGTAGTCCAAGTCCATAGACCATCTGGATGCCGTTCTGTTCTCTTCTGTGTTCTGCTCCCAGAGTGCCGGCCGCTGCAGTGATCAACTGTTTGGCAAGAAGCTTTAATACAGCCGTGCCTTCACCAATCACCAGGCATGACTGCATAGCAACAGTTACTAACCACCATAACCTTCACACAACTGTCTAGTGCCGATTAAGAGTCTTGAAACTCGCTTGTTATTTCCTGCAGATTGCGACGTCCTCGACACCGTGAACCAAAGGTCAAACTGGATGTCAAATTCATTCAAAGAGTGAGTAATAACACAATATCGAAACAAAATGGGATACTTTTTAAAAGTGGAGCATCTTAGTCTGTGAATGACACAAAACATTTTCAGACTGATCCTTCTTTATTTTAGAAATGTTCAATAAGGATGTTAAACATTAATTTGCACATTTTATTAATAAATAAAATACTTCACTTGCCAGACAGACCTTTCAATGCCATCATTAACCTATTACACTCTAGTATAATAACCTTGCAAGATAATTACCAGTGTAGGAAAAAAGAGATAGTAAATTCTGCCATTTTAAGTTCATTTTTTTTTTGTTTTCTTTTGTCTGATTTTTGCCTCTTTTGTAAAATACTGTACAGTTTTACCTCCTGTGACATCTAAACCTTATTCCAATAAAAACAGCCCGATAAGCGAAAAAATCCCTTTGCGACTGACATCTGTCCAGTGACATGCACCCTGTGACAAGAGGTCAAGTAGATATTGCTTCAAGTTAACGGCTCACAAGCAAGCAAGGTTTGGAGCCACAGCTCTAGGATCTGGGATTTCGTGGTCTCTCTTTGAGATGTGGTAAACCACACGGTATTAATTCTTTATTTGGAACATGTTGCAGCATGTTGCACATCAGCACGAATCAAACAGAATAAGAAAAAGCGTCAAGGCCTGTTTATTTTCACCCAAGTATTGATGTAACAGATCCGATTAATTCATTCTGTCTCAACGACTGACTGAAATACATCTTATTTCACATATCAGTACAGAAAGCAGTTGAAGCGTTTGTATCACTGATTCAGCATGGAATAAGCATTGTAACACTGGTCAAGGTTGAATCCACCTTTTAGTTTATTGTATCCCTCCGTTCTAAAGGTATTACTCACTGCCAGAATATTTACACTATAGAGACAGAACAGGTCTTTACATGATATGGAAATGAGTTTCTTATTCTGAATGTGTGTGTGTTTGTGTGTGTGTCTGCCCAGAATTACCTCTATCTTATACACTTACAGTCACACACACAAATGCAGTATACACCAAGGTTAAAATGACTGCTCGGTCCCTGGAACGTTATTTATGTTTGTTGAAAGTCACACACTAACTCAGATAACCTGTATGAAATGGAGATAAGGGGGGACTGTTATCAGTCTTCCATGCCCCTCTGTCCCTGGTATGAAGGATACTTCAAAAGGCAGCTGTTCTGTCTGTGGTTCAGAAGGAAAGAGAGGATGACACGAGCCCAGCTTGTCTTTGAATAGCAGGTGCACCTCTCCCTTTATTCCAGGCCTGAATGAGGAATGATGGAGAACGTAAAGGATCAAAGTCTGTTTTCCCAATGTCTGCTGCAGCACAGTGGAGGCTATATGGAGAAACACATTTTCATTTGAAAACAGTCAATAGTTGGGGCTGTGTGTGTGTGTGTGTGTGTGTGTGTGTGTTTGAGGTTGGAGTTGATTCTAGTTAAAGCACTGATGCATCCTCATAATAGCAGGTTTTGTCCGAACCAAAAAATCCCTCTCTTTCTCTCACTCTCTCTGTTGCCAAGGAAGATTATTAAACATGGCAGCCACTCTCTGAAAATTACAACGCCTTCTGTTGAAACCTCACGGGCCACGTTCTGTCCATGAAAGACTGTGGGTTCAGGGGCTGCAGGGCTACTTGGGAGAGTGGAGCGAGTGGGCTCGCGTGGAAAGTGGGGGACTGGGGGAGCAGAGGGATGGGATGATGGGACAGCAGGATGGAGGGAAACAGGGAGGATATGGAGAAGGGAGAGAGGTGAAGGTGATGGGGCAGGGAGGGGTGGAGAGGGGGAAGAGGGTGAGGCAGGTGTGGGTGGATGGCGGGAGAAGTGGAGGAGGCGGAGGAGGCTGTGGAAGAGGGGGGCATGGCGAGGGCTGCGTGTTGCAGAATGAAATGATGGAGGCTGGACAGAGGGGGGAGGTTGGCGACTCTAAGAGTCATGGGTTGAGTGAAGGTCTCTTGTTGGGTCACGTGGGGGAGTGGCAGGCTGACCTGGAGGGTGTGCTGTGCTTGTGTTTGCATGGTGTCTGTGTGGGGGGGCCGGAGATGAGTCTGTGGAGGGTTGTGCATGGGTGTGTATTGTTCCTCTGAAGCCCCACAGTGATCCCTCTGTGCCATGTGTGTGTAGTTTGACTTGGTGTGTACATCTGCACTCTGTTCCAGAACTTTCTGCATGTGCTCTCTCGCCTGCTCTTGCAGGAGGCGATATTTGTCCATCTCCTCAGCAGTGAAGCTGATTGGCAGAGCTGTCTCTCTACCTGTCGACTTGTCATCAGTTCTAATCTGTGACGGGCAGAGTTTTGGCGTGCTGCGGGGGTTCAACTCAATCACGTCCAGAGGACACTTTTGCTGGCTGACGACCCCTCCTGGATCCATTCTGCTGCCTCTAGCCTCCTCTTCCTCCTCTCCTTCCTTCTCCGTATTCTTCTCCAGCAGCCCTTTATTCCTCCTAGCTTTTCTCTGAATCGCAGGTAGTTTCCCTATTAAAGGGAGAAGCAACGTCCTGGCTGGTTTCTGCGGCAGAGCCTTACTGGGGGATAGTCCTGGTAGAGTTGAGCCTGAACTGCTTGTGTTGACAAGGTCAGAGGGTCCATGGCGAAGGTCAGACTGTGATTTGGGCTCGTTAAGCTGAGAAGGGCTTTTGTCACAATTGTGTGCGTTGAGGCCCGGGACTGTGAATGCGAAAGAAGAACTGTGAGGTGAGGAATGAGGAATGGAGCAAGAGGTAAGGCCGGCTGAAATGGACATGGGTCTGCTTTGCTTCTTGGCTTCCTGTGGGGCCTCAGATGAGTGTCCCGGAGCCCCTGGGGACGTCCTGCATGAGCTGACTGTCAACCCGTCCACCGTGACTCCTGAGCAGGTGCTCCACTCCCAGCTGAGCTCGGACATGCTGATGCTGCTGCAGGGGCTGCAGGAGCGCAGGCTCTGGCATCTGCTGGCCCGTGTGTTGATCACACGTTGAGGGCTGTATGTCTGTCTGCTCGTCCACCACTCAGGGCTGGAGAAGTGTCTCGAGCTGGAGCGTCCGGTGCCTGCACATTTCCACACACGGTCCGGGCTGTCTCTGCTGTCTGCCCCTGTCCTGGAGCCTGATGCGGACCTGTGTGTCCCCCTGTCCTCCCAGCTGTCAGTGCTGCCCCACGTCAGTCTGTCCACGCTGCACCTGTCCCAGTCTACATCTTCTGTGCTCAGACGTCTGCCTCCCCGGGCCCAGCTGCTAGGACTGGGGCTAAACCTTGACCCCCGATCCCACTCCGCCGCTCTGTTTCTTGATCTCCACCCACTCCTTGACCTGCCCTCCTCACTACTTCCAGGGCAGCCCCCCCTCATCCACTCCCACTGTTCTGTATCTGAAATCGGGCCCCTGTCTCTGCAACCCGAACGCCCTCCCATTGTCCTGGCCCTCCCTGTCTCCTCGAAGACTTCACGGTGCCTCGAACGCTTCCTCTTACTATGAATGAATTTCCTGTCCCTGTGGAGGAGTTTTCTCTTTCGCGCTGGGCTGCAACCACAGCTGTTGTCAGGGTAACAGCAGTCAATGAAACTCCTGGGGTTGCTATGGTGACCCCTTTCCCAAAACAGCTTTGAGTTGCACCCCGGTGAGAAGGAGTGTAAGGAGAAGGGAGACCGCCAGGGAAAAGTCACTGCCTCTCCGTCTCGCTTTCCCTCCCCCTCGTCGTGTCTCTCTGCCGTGTGCCTGGCGAGCGGGGAGCCGGCGCTGCAGTGCTCTGCCTGCTCTCTGTCTGGCTGGGCCTGGGATTCAGAGCTGCGGCTCCTGTGAGGCCTCCTCTTCCTGACAGAGACAAATACTGGCTCAGCCTCACATCTCCCCAGGAGACAGCTGCTCCCTGCTCTCTGCACCCTCCTCCTCCTCCTTGTCTCCGTCTCCCACGTCTCCACTTGCCTCCATCTCTTCCCCCAGCTCCCTCCAGCGTCTCCACTCGTCTCCCTGCCAGTGGAGACTGTGGAGACAACACTCCTCACTTTGCACCTTGCCGTTTGGCGCTTGTTTGAAGCTTTTTCCTTGTCGCCCCTCTTCCTCTTCCCCAGCTTGTGTTTCTTTGTGCCGGCTTTCCTCTTTTTGCGTGGAACTTCAGAGACGCCCATGTGTGGCGGTGGAGCGCCGGCACACTTGCACATCGTCTCACTCCCACACTCACACCTGGACGGGCTGATGATGCTGTGTGTGCCAGGCTGGGTGACAGACTTTAATTTACAACTCAGGGCTATGATGGCTCTCTCCCTGATCTGACTGGCACCCTCTAATCTGCCTCCCAGAGGATTCTGGGAGATCGTGTCAGAGTTATCACTATGAGCGGGGTCAAATGGATGGGCGGCTGCCCTGTCACAATTATCCATACTTAGCGTGCACCTCCCTCTATCTGCTCTTGTGTCTGATGATGAAAGGTTTTCGTTCTTTACAAACAGCTGTGCTTCTGTCTCCAGATCGATGTGTTGCTCTGCCTTTAAATTATTCTCAGCTTCATCCCGTCTGTGTGCTTCCAGCTCTCGTCTTGCCTGTCTTTGTGAACAGGGAGGCGTGTCTGGTGTAAGAATAGCCGGCACACGTGGATCTGATTCGTCTGAGAGATCACACGACGGAGCTTGTTGTGACTCCTGCAGATCCTCGGTGAGTTGTTCTGGTTGCTGTCGGTTCAAGCAGAGTGGGTTGCTGCTGTAGGAGATGTGTGGTTGAGACTTGGTGAACATAAGCAAATTGACAGGCCATCTCAGACAAGTAGAGCCGTCTTTCCCCAGCACACACATATACTGACTCGCCTTGCTCCCCCCCTCCGTTTCTTGCTTTCTCTCCGTCTCGCTATCGGTGTGTTCAGTGTCCATGTGTGCCCCTGCTAGCGCCGTGCCCCACAGGGACAACTCGGCCTGCGGTGGCAAGAAAAGTGAATCATGGCTCTGATTATCAGGTGCTCCTGTGGAAATAGTAGAGTGTGCTTTCACAGCGTCGCTTTTTTCAATCTCCCCTTCTTCCCCAGCAGCCTCTCTGGAGATTGGCCCCGTGTCATTTAGCCTAACGCTGTCGGATCCGGACCGGCGCTTTTCACTCTCATTGTGTTTCCCCTCCTCTGTAAGCTCAATTTTACTGTCAATATCTTCCATCATCCCCTTTATCCTTTCTTTCATTTGTTCCCTCTTCTCTCTCTCCTCCTCCTCCAAGTCTGAGAAGACCGAGGCAGAAGGCTCCAGCCTGGGCCCCCTGCGTGAGAAGCAGAAGGACACCCCGAGTCGGCCTCCTACTCTCCCCTGCCCGGGGAGAGGCAGCTGGGGATAGAAGCCCAGGCAGGACTGGGGGTACACTGCGGGAGGGTCCTTTGAAGGCGGATGTGTGATTAGTGAAGACACTGCAGGAGAAGTGGCTGGCGGCATCTGGGACGGATGTTGGCGTGGATCTTCTGGCTGATGGCTGAGACGCTCTGTCCTGGGGTGCGTGGGAGGGGGTCTCTGGGTGGGGTTGAAGGGTTCAGGTTTGTCCTCAGCGCTGCAGTCTCTTTGGTCCATGTCTTTGTCTTGCTGCTGTCTCACAGCCCTGACTGCACTTCTTTGTCCAGAAGTCCTTCCTGGGACTCTGAAACAGAGAGCGTAGAAACATTCTTGATTTTAGTTGAATAAAATGAACTTTGAATTGTTCTATTAATGTAACAGCAAAAATGTGCCCGAGTAGCAAAGATATATAGAGAGAGAAAAACGCAGAAATGAACAATGAACCAGAACGACAGATATGAAGAAACAAAGAAAAAATACTTGATATTGGTCGTCATAGCAATGCAGTCCACATATTATCGTCTGATTATAGGAAAACACATTTAATTGCACGAGCAACATGAGCAATCACGTTGATTATTACGTGATGTATTGTTCGTTTATCTGTCGTGAATGCTTTAGGTATGCAAAGAGGCAAGCTTTCATCTCTCTACTTGTTCCATTCATTTTAGTTACTTCTTAAAATATTATACAATTAACAACTTTGATTCATTCTTCTCTAAAAATGCCTTGCCCTTATTCTCAGAGCGTCGCCAAGAATGTGCCTTCATAATATATTTACGTCTTCTGTGGCCTATCTAGGACGACACGGTGCTCAAACATCTGTGGATACATCCATCATACGAAAGAAACAGTGACTGGATGTGACACACTCTAACCCCTCTGGACTCCTGCCCCTGGTCTCTGACACTAACACACCGCCACACACACACACACACACACACACCGCCACACACACACACACACACACACACACAAGTCACACAATCCTCCGTCCCACTCACCGCTGGGTTTCCTGTTGCAGCTGTGCAAGCTGGTGCAGGCGTCTGAGAGCTTTCTCCTGTTTGCGCTGGTCCTTCCATGATTTCGAGGCCACGTTGCGAGCAAACTCCCTGTGCTTGAGTTCCTTCAGTCTCTGCAGGAAATGATAATTCAGGGGCAAAGCAGGAGGGAAAGTAAAAGTATGTGGAGGGAACAGGGTAGCGAGAAGCACAAGAGTTGGACAAAGAGAAGAGAGAGTGACAGATTAGTTTAAGGAAGCTTTCTGCAGTCAGCTGTCTTTCAAACCTACACATCAGTCAGCGGCATTTGCAGATGTTCTCCTCCTGAGCTCAATTCCAATTAACTACATTCAGCCTGGAAGAAAGCGTCTTTTTCTCCAAATCGTGGCTCGAGAGCAAACACAGCCCAAACTGGTGAATAGCAAATTGCGGACGCAATTGAGATGAGTGACATGAGTGAAATTTAAAAAAAAAATGTTCAGCCCTTCGTCAGTCTTGACGACTTGGTTTGAGATCTCTTCAGCTTAAGTGTACCAAAGACATTGATTTGCTGATGCTCAAATGACATGTCACCAAACACAAAGGCATGGCCACAGAATATATATCTGAGACATCGTGAAAGAGAGATTTCAGCTGGAAAAATACACGATTGTGTGAGCTGCATGTTCACGTCACTGCGTAACTTCACGTCACTGTGTGCAGTGAGGGATTTAACAAACTGGTTGGTCTTCACCAGCCTCATTGTGCATAGGAAATAAAAATGTGTTCCGATTGGTGTGTGTTTTTGGTGAGTGCACATGTGTCTATTTGTGTGAAACCATGAGCCTATAGCCATAGGTGTGCCAGTCCTCTCAGGGAAACAATGATTCATGCCTCGCTCTCTCCGGTTTCCTTTCCTGACACACTTTAATCCCCCCTTTATCCATGCTTGGCAGGTGTGTGTGTGTGTGTGTGTCTGTGTGTGTGTTTGTCTGTGTGAAGGCTACGGAGGGACTAAGGAGTTTGGGAATAGCTGCAGTATCGTACACCACCATCCCTCCTATCTCTGACTTATTCTCTCTTGCTCGCCTAGTATATTTTAGCAATACCTCAGCGAGCAATCCACCCACGGCTTATATTCAGGATGCGTTGTTTATTTTATATATTTGTGAATTTATCCTGTAGTATAAATTGCAACCGGATTACACCACTCTCACTTTTAGATTATGTTACGCTATTATCCAACCCATACAGTGTGCATCGCACACACACACGCACCCATGCACACATCAGATTAGCCCCTCAGACATCAGATTTATTTATACACTCACTCTCTTTCACACCCAGATCTTATGCTGGAGCTGACAGTCGTCAGGTTAATCTCTCCTGAGTCTTACACAATCGGGTGTCTTTTTACATTATCGCTCGATGGTTAACATCCCACTGTCAGCTCGCTGAAGACAGCAAGTATTAAGTATGTGCCAGCCAAGCAGCACTCGTAGGTTTGTATCCCTTAAACATGCAGTGTGTAGGTGCTCGTGCATCATAGATGTGTGTGACATCACGTGTGTGTTTGTTATGTGCAGTAAGGAGCTTTGAGGGGCTTTGATGCCAAACTCATTCTATGGGAAATATTAATCATGTTCAAGAAGAGAGACATACATAATGAACGGCCACAGAAGAGAGGTAGAAAAGAGTCGGTGTACTGTAGCTGTCCATGGCATTGGCTGAGAAGGGGAGAGAGAGAGAAAACAGTCTATTATAGATGGAACGAAGATGCATTCTTCTGTCTTCCTTTTGCATTTGCACTCTGCCAGGTTATTGTTCTCTCTGAGAAAAAAACAGGTCCCACAGCAGGGAAACCTGTAGCTATATTTAGAGCCAAACAAAATATTGCACGCAGAACCATTTTCACCGAGCACACAGGGCAGAGATATAAAGGTATTTCTAGTTTCGCACCCTAAAACGGGTGCTTTCGTCTTCAAAGACGATGCCGTGTCCCCAACAGCAGGAAGCGACATTACTCTCCGACATGCCAGCTGTGTGCCGCGAAGCTCAATCCGTCCGTCAAAGCCTTGATCAATATTCCTTTGGATCTGTTAAGGAGTGCTCAAGCTGAGGCAGCTATATGGATGAGTCAGAGGGCCTGGTGTATTCCTAGGTAGCATGTGGAGCCATGCTAATGGGCTGATTGCTCTTTTATTTAAAAGGGATAATAATTCTCATGTAATGAGCAATTTCTGTAATCAGCAGTCAATGCTGATGAAGCGCTGCATTCAGACATGTTTATCCCTGAATCGACGACAAGGAAAGGAGACAGAACAAACGCAATCAGCTTCCATTCTTCAAAGCCAATACTCCTGCAGGGAAGCTGTCTTCTGTTAGAATTTCATCTTTTGGCTGCACAGTAGGCCGAGTGTGCATGCATGTGCGTGTGTGCATGTGTGTGTGTGTTCCTATAGTGCCAGTGGCTACTGTCAGCTCAGTGCCTCATGCAGCTCGTTTCATGTGCCTGCCGCTGGCTAAAACAAAGCATTAACATTGGCCTGCAGTTGCTTCGATTCATTTTCAAAGAACAATGACAGTGAAGGAACAGTCTTATTTAATGTTCATTTCATGTTGCACAGTGTGGGCGTTCAGAAGTGGGAAGTGGCTTGGCCTGGTTCAGAGATTGCCTGTGTTTAAGGGCGAGTGTGTACGCGGGGGAAGTGCACTTCTGTATGTTTTTGCATGTGTGTGTGTTTGCCTTGGCATGGCAATAGATCGCTGTAGGAGAGTGTGCTATCAGCAGAACCTTCAGCTTGTTAGTCCAGAGTGGAGGTTGTGAATGAGAATGGATGTGAAGGCAGAACGCAGGAGAAAACCGGCTGCCGGGCTTTTTCCTAATGGTCCATTGGCCTCATCTTGTCCAAACCGGAATAAGAGAATCATAGTTGAGCCATGACTAATAGCTCCATGTTTTATTTGGTTCAGAATATTTATTTTTCTTTTGAAGGAAGACCAAATTCAAGCATGAAGTAAATATTGGAGCAGCATCCTTACGTAACAGATACATACAAATAAAGTGCTCTAAATTTTTAACTGGAGAAAAAACCTTCTGTCTAATGAGAATGGAAAACTTGTCTGCAATCATTCATCCAATGGACTTCTTACACTTGGCGGGTGAGTTGCTGTGGATCCAAAGTAGACAAGGAAGTCCATTTTATGGTTAAACTACTTTATATCCTTCTTTAACAGCTCAAAATATACTTTTCTAACCTTGTTGCTGTCAGTCCTAAATATATGAACATTTATATAACATATATCATTTTTATAACTGTCTGTATGCGTTTTCATGTGCTTTATATCTGTGATCAGGCCTCACAGTACATTTGACGTGGCACTTTCCCTTCCAAATCCCAAATAAGTGAGTCAGTTGTTGCAGTTTTATAATTTAGTTCATAATGGTTCTAACCTTGAGAGACTGGCACCAAGCATCAATAACATATCCTTTGTCTGTGGGACCGCAAAAACAAAATCCAAATCTCAACTAAACACAAGGTTTGCTAACTTCTAATTGAGTGTGTCTATATTCTGTTTATAGCACATCTAACTCTATTTATGCTTGATATTACGCGGGGTAGTTTTTGTACTTCTGTTGTGCTGCTGTTCGTTGCTGGGAATAAATTGCCCTTTGTGGGATCAATAAAGTTAATCTTGAGGTATCAGCCTGTTAAAATAGAATAAATGCCACACTATGTGTGTGTGTGTGTGTGTGTGTGTGTGTGTGTGTGTGTGTGTGTGTGTGTGTCTGCCTTCAGTTGGGGTGTTCCACCTCTGTGTGTGTGCTTGTACCACATGATGCGGTTGTCACACTCATACTGCTACCTGCTGGGAAACTGTACCCAACGGGCAGATTGACATGGAAATATGAAGTAGCTTTCCGTCAACACGCATAATGCTAACACACCCAAATTCCATGACAATAGATCGTAACAAAAATGTCTGTCCATGTGCAGTTTAATAGAATGTGTGTGTGTGTGTCTGCCGTGCATCCCATGTACCTGTTTGTGTGCATGGTCGTAGGAGTTGATGTGGTTGTCAAACTCCTGGTGTCTGAGGTACTGCTTGTGACACAGCTCACAGTAGAAAAGAGCCTTCAGATCCTCCACTGAGCAGCCCAAAGCTCTCTCTGCACACTCCTGGAGAAAGAGAGAAACAGAGAGAATGGGTGAGTGCGTGAGAGGGATGGGGGGGAGAGAAACAAGAGGGAGTCGAGATAGAGGCATGATCAGACAAAAGGGTTAGAAGGGCAGAGATAAGAAGCAAGAGGAGTGTGTAGGGTGGGGGGTTGGAAGAATGGCAGATTGTTAGCCATTTACAGGGAATCTGCATCCCTGAGACATCAGCAGTAATAGCCTCTACATGTGCTCGGCATAAAACTGTTAAACGGCTTCCCATTAAAGTGTGCCGCCTCTGCTGCTGCTGCTGCTGCTGGAGGTTGGACAAAGGCACCGGAGCCCTGTGCTCATGGCAACCTGAGTCTGGGGACGCGTTTAATACAGCCACTGTAATAGAAACCTAGTCATAATGGCAAATAGTGTGTCTGCGGACAAAGTGGCAATTGTGGCCGACAGACAGAAAAACTGAGCATCTCAAATGCACAACTCAGTCTTTTAGTGATGAAGAGAAAGTTCCAGAAAAGCGCACACACACACACACACACACACACACACACATACAGGCATGGACACACAGGTACACATGCACTGGTGAAGTGGCACATGGACCTCAGGGGATAAACCGCTTGTCTGCATTCTCACATCAGCCAAAGGGGCTCTTTTTTTGGGGGGGGGGGGTAGTAGTAGGACATGCATAGTGTTGTGTATAATAAATGTGTGTGCTTGCGTGTGTATTTGTGTGTTTGTGTGCATTTCATGCCATGCTCTGCTTCAGAATGTAATTTCCCTGAGGCTGGGGGCTGCCAATAAACACTATTGAATTCGGTTCTACGCTGACATGATGGGAATTTAATTTGAGGTTGTCACTTCTTTCTCTCACTTTTCTGCTTCTTTCCTTTCCTCCGTCCATCTCCTGGCTCGTTCTCCCTCCCTCTGCTCGCTCTCCTGCTGTCCCAGCCTCCCCCCCCCCCCCCTCCAACCTACTCCTTTCCTTTATCTCTCCTTTAATCCCATCTATTTGCCTTTTTCTCTCCGTCGAGCTTGCTCCTTTTCTGTTTGGTGAGCCCTGGGTCATGCAGTGACAGAGTCTATTGGCCCCAATTTGCTTCAGTAATACGCCTGCACACAGGAACAGAGGTGAGGGGGAAAGAGAGGGAGGACAGGAATGCGGGCGAGAGGAGAAACGACCCCTGCCTGCCCTCGCACACGCACACACACTCAAATACCTGGCATTATTATTACCGCCGCGTAACAATCCCTGTACATTACAATGCTTTTCACATGCACCAATTATATAGCCAGGTAATGTTTGACTACACACACACACACACACACACACACACACACACTTATATAGGGGAAAAACCTGTCCAGCTCTTTCCATCTGGCCATCAGTCAGATGGGTGAAGAGGTGAGGAGGCTGAATGCACAACGAGGTTGACAGGACTCTCCAATATTGAACTGAACAGAAAGGTAACTAATATACATTGATTACTCTGTGTGTGTGTGTGTGTGTCTGTGTGTGGGATCGATCTGCTTTGCAGGTTTAAGTCACGACCAGGAAATGATCCAATCACCCAGAGCGGCCTTCCTTTGAGCGCCGCCAGGGTGATGAGATTGAGATAATGATTGCTGTGTATTTGTCAAACTTTGGGCTTATTCTAGATCACATTGGAGCTCTGTGAGTACATTTCTTCATACACTCATTATACATTATGTGTAACCGTGTCTGTGAGGGTAATTCATCTGGAGTGGGAGACATTTATACAGACAGGGGGTGTGGTGTGGATGTACACGGAGTGAATGGATGAAAGCAAATTGCCTCGTTTCCTGCCGAATACTAAACTCAAACATGAGAGCTTTCATTTGCCTTAAACGTATTAATCTCGTCTGCTTTCTTCACCCTTAAGCACCAACACAGAATGCATCCACACAAGCCCAAACACACTTCCGCATGCACGGTCACACGCAGTCTGTCAACCTGATATACCAGCGCTAAATTAACCTAGACCTCAATTTACCTCATGAGCATAAATCAGTTTGCAGAGAAAGCACAACGGATATCTGCAAACCTGAATGGACAGTGATTGTTTGTGTGATTGTGTGTGAGTGTGTGCGGGGCTGCGAATGCGAATGAGTTTCCGTGCCGCCCCCTTTTCCGCTTATCCTCAATTTGTGTGAGAAGTGCCATGTTATTACTCTTCATAGCTGAAATCGTGCCACAAATAAGAGTAGTTATGAGCCATAACTCAGTTTCAGGCACAAACTGGCCTGTAATTCAATGTCCCGAGCTTCTGTGGAAATGAACAGGTCACACCTAAAGTGTTTTTTGCACACGTGGTACGGCAGCATGTGAAAATGTGTACACTGGAAAGTAATGATATACAACCTATTCAAGAACTTCAAGTCTTTAGAAAGACAAAATCCCTTGAGGAACCTCTAGACTGAAGCTTTGGCGGCTCCTCTCTGATGCAATCACCCTGTCACTGCCAATGGCAATCCTAGCCGTTCAAAATGCTCTCTTGGTTTATTTCTCACTTTCTTTGCATATTAAATACAAAAAGAGACCTTTATTAGTTGCCAGCATACTGCAAAGAGACGTAAGGAGATTTCCAATAAGCTTAAAGCTTCTCTGAAGTCTTCATCTGGTGATCTTGAACTTCAAGACTGTTGATCTGCACGGAAAGTCAGACACACGATAGATGAAATGCCAATCACGTTCATAACTTTACTCTTACTAATGGAGAGAGAGAGAGAGAGAGAGAGAGAGAGAGAGAGAGAGAGAGAGGCTCCCAAGTTTGAAATTGCAACGAGGTTAACCATTAAAATGATATATAATCAGCTTTTTAATTTTAAACGTGCTGTTTGGTTTTCTGTTCAGCTATCATATAAACTATTTGCTGTTCCTTTAAAAAATAATATACAGTATATGGGATGATTACTGTTCTGAATGTGACATCCAAGATTTGCAGTATTTTTTTATGGACAGAACAACATTTTAATGTTTGTTGAAGTGGTTATGAAATTTAAAAAAAGAAACACTCTGAAAGAAGCTTACTTGAATGCTCAGGGTGATACCGATGGTCTACATGCAGAGTTCTTGTTCAATGCAATTCATTTTTGCCATAATTTGTTATGATTTGACTATTTAATTATGTTAAAACCACTAATTAAAGCTAGTCGGGCTAAATTGTTCTCCTCGTCTCACTGGTCACTTCCTTGATAGTTGTAATTAAATATTGAACAGCATGTTCATGGATGGCTGGTCTCCTCTCCTAGAAAGTGAGGACTATCAGACTGATATTACAAACCCGTCACTCTAAAGCATTTTGACAGCCTTTCGCGTCTACTGTGTGTATTTCCAGTTTAAAACTTTATGCTTGAATGGAACATAATATACAGAGAAATAATATAGGTTTAAACAAATGTGTTTTCACTGTGGGAGAAAAACACCAGAATAAAAAGAGGAAAAACAACCTTATATAAGCCTTAAAGTACATTATGAGATAACCCTTAATACACACAGACACTAGGATTCGATGTCGGTTTTTTCCTTCCCCCTTGTGTCTCTCATTCTTTACACTTTAAACAGCATGTGTTGATAAGTGGCTGTGGCAAGTGGTGAGATTTACCATTTGCAGATAAGTGTGAATTTGTTTGTCCTCTGACTAGTTAGATTTGTTGTCTAGATGGAAACGTTCAGATGTGATAATTGTTAACAGCAAGGCAACAAACTTTTTAATTGCAATCTTGGTTCCTTATGAAGTGAAAATTCAGAACATATCCAAAGTCCAAAAAGAGAGAGAGAGAGGGGGGATGAGAGCTCAGTAGCAACATAACTGGTGGAAAGACATTCTCTCTGTTCAAATACATAAACTGAAGACAACTTCTACAGCAGATGGAAGGAAAGTAAAAACTTCATGAATTTACTTTGAGGAACCCATTGTTGTTTTTTCAAAGACGTTGCCTCTTTCAGCTTACTCATGCTGCTATTGTTAAGTATTAAAGTATTGATTTTTATTGCAGACAAAAACAAATGAGCCACAAACCATAAGCAGGCAGACGTGGAGGATGTTAGAGGGGCAGGGGAACAAATTCATGAAAAAGGCTTTTTTGTTTTACCTGCTGAAGACATGGGACCGTTCTAAAATTCAGTAGATGATGTGATGTGATACAAGAATTTGACCGTATTTCACTGCGAAGGTAGCCCAGCTAGTTGGCACAGTTCGAGCTGCTTGGTTCAATCGGCAGAGACTCTGTCGGATACTTGCCAAATAGTGTCAGCGTCAAGCAATTCCTAAGTAAAGCACATTAATCTAAAACCAGAACGAGCTGCATTTATAGTCTACTCCTTTGGCCACATACCTGATGACTGATGTCTGCTAAACACACTGAATGACTGCGCATGCATTACATTTGGCATGTGTGTGTCTGTGCATCCTTTTAGACATGTGAGTGTGTGTCCAATGCACAAACAGGAATGTATCTGTTGATTAAAAGAAAAAAGTCAAAGTGTCTGCTTGTCTCTACAGACGGCAAAGGGCTCAAGTTCTGTAATAGAAGGAGCAAAAACTGTATCCTCAGCGGTGGAGAGTTATAGTTCACAAACAACATTTGGAGAATCCAAGACAAGGTGTCACAACAATATAAAGGCCGGATGGATTTTTTAATAATGATAAATTAAACTTTGAAAGTGAAGAGAAGAAGAGAGAGGAGCGTGACACAGGGGCAGAGGCATTTGTGAATTCAGAGAAATTGTAATTGCTGCCGTGCCTTGTGAGGACAATTCAATAAACATATTCATAACTGTTTATCAAGCCCAATTAAGTCTTTAATTATATCCAGCTATAATTATCACCTTAACTTGGCCAGTGTAATGAATAGAAACAATTCCATTAGCGGTGAAAGAAATAGTAATTCAGCAAATCTGTTTGCCTGCCGCTCTGCACCCTCTCTCTCAGTCTATATGCCTCTGTTTTCTTCTCCGTCTTTACTTCTCTAAAGTGTTCCTATGATTCTCTAAGTCAGACACACACTCACACACACACACACACACACACACACACACACACACACACACACACACACACACACACACACACACACGGAGAAAGTCTGGCCCTGCCATGTTGATTTCAAGCCATTCTTCTGTATCTAATAACAGCTGACCTGAGGGCTAAGTTGCTTGTTACTGTAATGACCTGTAGATCTCGGCACACACACACACACACACACACACACACACACACACACACACACACACACACACACACACACACACACACACACACACGACTGCCAAACAGGACGGCTGGGTGTTAATGAGCTCATATTTGCAGCCCTAATGCATCTCCCTTGACTGCTTTTAATACGCCTCTCTGGCCAGTATCCACCCATTTATTCGTCTGATGTGTGTGTGTGTGTGTGTGTGTGTGTGTGTCTGTGTGTGTCTGTGTGTGTGTGTGTGTGTGTGTGTGTGTGTGTGTGTGTGTGTGTGTGTGTGTGTGTGTGCATGTTGGTCCCAGCCTGTATTTTTTGTGTGACCGTCTGATGGTGTTTGTTTATCATTGTTCACTCCACATCATTAAAGCCAGTTAGAAGTATGGCCAAAACAAGCGCATAGAGCAGCCGCAGCCAAAAGCGCAGATGTGCTGACCGTAGATACGGTCAGAGGTTTCTTTCAGCCAAAAGTACAGATGTGTGAGTCGTGGCAGTGAGCTGCGTCATCTCACTCACTGCCAGGAACCAACTCTGTGAAGGAGAGTTCAGCCTGTCCAAATCATTCACAGTCATGTGCAGAAGTACGATTATGTGATGCACTTTCAGGGTCAGGTGTGTCGTGCCTCATAATCCGTACGCTATCTTAAGCACGAATCACCTTAAGTCTCTCCCTTGTTGTCTTGCTCAAAATAAAACTAAATGTTCAGTCTCCCTCTGACCTTTTAAGCTGAGCAGCATGCAAGACAAACAAACTGAATGAATAAATGATGAAGAGATTATATTTGCTAATTTGCCCTGTGCCCTTTGTTGTCTCGTTGGAATGAGGAATGCTTCGCCCTGGATTTGATTCTTAACCTGAGAGTCTGCATCTTTTAATCATTTATTATTGTACTTCCATAAAATTAAGGGACATGCAAGAACAGACTTGGTTATATTTGCTTAAGTAGAGGCTGAGATATCCTGACTCTTTGTCTCTGGATGCTACATTTTTTGTGTTATTAGATCCGGCCAGTCTGGTAAATCCCCACGTTCTTTAAACTCCACGTCCCTATTCACCTACACAGCTTGGCTGTAGAGCCACAAAAGACATTAGGGAGTGACACGATTCTCCACATCCACAATCCAATTTGATTTTCAATTTTTCAGGTCACGATTCGATTTGATCTTGACCATCTTTTTTCAGCCCTGACGGCTACGCCATCGAAAGAGCCTTGATTCGTTAAGAACAGCAGATCATTGGTTTTATGCTCTGTGTCAGGATTCATTGGTTGCTCATTGGTTTCTAAATCTGTATTTTCTCTGTCAGTGACGCGTTCGTCGTTTGCATAAATCAAGGAGAAGGCAACATTTTGCAAGCTGCCAGTGAGCTACGTTGTGTCGCGAGGCGTATTTTGGGGCGGAATGGAGAGAGAAAACAAGACTGGAACAATCACTGTTTCTACTTTCAACTTCTGATTTTCAATCAAAACCATGACAACTTTAGAAGGCATGATTGTTGCAGGTTGAGTTGTAGCAAATACATTTGTTTTTCAAAACTTCAGGTGTAAAATCAGTTGTGGGCCAATCAGATGAAACATACAGGAATTGCGTCCCTTTTTAAACACAAACCCCATATTTAGGGGTGCAATAGTCATTTTGTGATTCATTTTTTTTTATTAAAGTCAGCATATTCAACATTTGGTTGCACACCCATGACTACTTGAAGTCACTTGGCAGCATCTCTGTAAAACTCTGTGGTGCAGCAATCTCTGGGACCTTTTGCTCACTTCAGCAAATAAACAGATGTTAAGCAGATGATCCTGCTGCACTACATTGTTCACTCAATATGAACATGAACTCACCCAGAAACACTTAAAAGAGAAAGTCAGCACTTTAACCTTGTAGTTAAAAAAAAAGAAAATATATTACTGCCCAAATAGTTACAGGCAACAGTATTCTTTTTTACAATGCTGGAGGTATCAATGACAAAAAAGCTACAGGATAGTGACCTGACTTCTTTGTAGCCTGTAAATGAAATATCACATCCAAATATAAAAAAAGATGAAGAATAATGAGAGCAGAGACCCCTCATAGCTATAATTGACTGCTTTTTTTTGGTCTGAGGCAGCAGCACAAAGCTTGTGGCAGGAACAAATCACACCGACTTCCATTTAATTCACAAATCTACGATTATTCACAAAGCCCGACCAAACGATCATTCAGCAAGCGATCAGAATTAATGCTCTGTTCATCACAAAGACCAAAGATGTGTCCACCCTCGCCGCCTTTCTTCTCTCTATCTTCTTTATATTCAACAGGGCTTGCTTGTTTTCACGGAGTAATTCACGCCGTTTCATCGATCAGTCCTATTGGGTGCCACATTTAAACCCTACCCACCTCTCAACGTCCTCCCCCTCCTCTCTCAATCTCCCTGTGTTTGTATCATCCTGAATGCAATGCGAGTTCAGCCGCTGGCTCGCGCCGGACAAGTTAAACTGATTCACCCGGGCGGAGCGTTGCTTTCATACAAAGAATAAAAAAAGCCATCTTAAGACGTTTTTCTCCACTTGAACAAACATGACCCTCAGTTTCTCTCCAGCCGTTTTGTGGATACGTTTTGTGATGGGATCCAGGCCGAAGCACAAATGCATGAAAGCATGCATGCAAATTCCCTAAAATAGTCGCCGTTCTACAAACTGGGGTCTCCTCTGTGAATTTAAATGTATTTTTATTATCCTACCACTCACTCACGGTGCTCTTCGGGGGCTCGCATTTGTTTCCCTAAAAAGGCGAAGATTTCCTTTCTCTTTCTTTCAGTGCACATTAAGGAGAACATCATAAACCAATTACAGGGAGACAAAGGATGGTGCGTATAAAAGGATAGAGAGGTGAACTTTATGCTTAGTCTCTGAAATTTCTAATAGATACACTGTAAGGTTGCTTTGCATGCACTTCTTGTTTCCCTCCTTGATATTCTCTCCACGGCTTCTCTCTGGGGATGAAAATGACATAAGGACAGCCTGCGATGGCAAGATTGGTGAGATCTGATCATCTGTTATTCCATCACCCTGCACTCTCCCTCCATTTATTTCAGGTAATTTTCTGTTTGAGTTTTAAATAATACCTCCGCTCACAGTTCCTCCTTGTGTATGCTTCCCTCTTCGTTGCACTGAAAGCCCTTGTGAGATGTGTTTAACAGTTTTGGGTTGGACAAAGATGCAGGCACAGGACACGAGGTAAAAAAAGAAAAAAGAAAACAGGTCTTTGCTCGGCTTTACTCGAGGCAGGTGGACACAGATATTCAGTCCAAACGGCAAAGGCAATGCTCCAAAGACCAGAAGGCAAAGCAAAATGCCCATATTGCAAAAACGAGCAGCGCAAATGTAGGAAAGGGATGAAGACAGAGAGTGAAGAACAAAGGGAATCTGGCAGAGGAACAGGGAAATCAGGGAATATATATACTGGCAGGTGCTGATGGCAAAATCAGGGCCAGGTGAGTAGTCTAATTGAGGACAGGTGTGGACAATCGGACGGGCAGGGAAACACACAAAGACAGGAAGTCAAATAAAACATGGCACATGAAGAGTGAGCCTACAAAATAAAAGAGGAAAGACAAATGAATGATATGAGACAAGGAAAAACAGCAAGCAGACACTTAAACTAAATAACTGATAACGAAGACCACTGACAGATTGTAGAGAGAGAGTCTTAGGGGCTCTGGACACACAGCAAATGTGTGCTTCCATCTGTGTGCCTATCAGACGTCTATCCTCTCTTGCTAAATGTCATCTCCAGTTTTAAATGCGTTCCTCTCCCGGCCGTCAGAAAAATGGATTTATATGGACCATATTCTCTTGACATTTAAATTGCAGAGACAATTGAAGAGCCAGCATGGATAGACGGCGTAGCTGCACATGATGTACAGGACTCTATCTGTCCGTCCACACAGGACGGCTGATTGACTGCCTCAAAGAGGATTGCGTCTCTATCTGTTAAAAGTGATCAAACTGAGACTGTAATCCATCAGAGTGTGATGATACAGATTAGAGAGGAAGACAAGTTAAGAAGATGAAGGTAATCAGTTTGGGAGAAGACAGATTTAAAGAACAGGATTAATGTGATCGCAGATTACACGCCGCACCGCTAACGCTCGGCTAAGTCTCACTAACTCAGAAACTCACAGATGAGAGGGAGAGAGAGAGAGTGAGAGAGAGAGAGAGAGAGAGTGATGGGCTGCTGCTGTCGGTGGAATGAGGAATACTGTCTTTCAGGCATTTATGATTACAGGAGCACTGGTGAGCACATGCGTGTGCATGTGTGTGTGTGTGTGTGTGTGTGTGATAGTGTGGTTCATCTAAGCTATCAGGGGATAACATGAGTGTGGCCAATAAGAGTGAGTGATCTTTTCTCTGGCACATTCGAGTGCGAGTGCGTGGACGGTGAATGACTGATACCACAGACACGAAGGCTGGAATCAACCGGTACAACATACATGCTTGTGCTGGGGGATACACACACACACACACTCACACACACACACACACACACAAACTCAGTGAACTTGCTCTGCGGTGCGAGTCAGTCCGACTTTGTTAAAGCTGGTTTTGCTGTACTCAAAGATTGTGTAGCAGTTAAGACCCTGTGCCGGCCGGGGGATTGAAATCCCGCCAGGACTCTCTCTGCTTTCAACATCCTTCTCTGCCTCCTTCCAATCTCTCTACTCTCCAGATCTCCTCTGTTCCCAGTGTGTCCTCGCTATCATTCCCAACTTCTATCCAGCCCTCTGTATGGTTGCATTAGTATGTATGGCCGTGTAGCTCGGGGTTTAGAGGTTTATGTCTCCTAATAGACAGAGATTTGTCCTGTCACACCAACACCCACATACAGCTTAAAGGGAGAGACGGAGAGAAAACGCCTCCCCCCGCTCCGTGTGTGGAGACGACAGAAAGAACATTTATGTTGCTGTCTTATCTCCGGAGAGAAAGGTTCCATTTCTGTACAGACAAATTATAAAGCATTCATTTGCAGCTTTCTCTTTTTTTCTCCCACGCTATCTCCTTTCTCTCCCTGTCCCGCTCGCCTGCTGCCTCTCTCTCTCTCTCCCTCTCTCTCTCTCCCTCGTTCACTCACCGTGATTGGATTAAGACCAAAGAAGCAGAGTGAGGCGATGAAGAAGGGATGAGAGCTTATTAAGCATTTGAGAGGTGAGATGACATAAGGCTGTATGGCAAGAGATTGAGGAAGAGGTGTGTGTAACCATGTGTGAAAGTGTGTGCGTGTGTGTGTGTGTGTGTGTGTGTGTGTACGCCACATTTCTGTATTCATCTTTGCAGAAGGCATGGTGAGAAGAGGGAGGAAGTGAGGCGTTTAGCTGTGGAGCACTTTAATCAAGGGGCGAGCAATCTTGCATGACCCACTCTGTCTTCCATTATTGATGCCTGCCTCAGCCAGGCTGATGAATCATTAAGCCACTCGTCAGGCCTGGGAATTCTGCCTCTTTCTCGGCCGATGATACTCATTTACATAAATCACACGCTGCCATTTTTCACACGCTCACACATAAACACAAACACGCACCCACATGCAGCAACACACACAGCGTTCATCGATTTATTTTTTGGCTTCCTCTGCGAAGTGCATGCGCCAACGCGTTTCCAAAAACACACATCTCCGTCATAAGAGACAAGTCAACACAAACTGCCAAAACAGAATCTACAACAAGGCTTATGCTGTTCACGACAAGCACTCAGTGGTAACACCTGCACACTCGGAGATGAAAGACAATATGTTCCACATCCTCCGGACCTCACGTTCTACAGGCTCACGACAATGCGAGACACATTTGCATGTGCAACCGAAACATTCGCATGCATACGCAAACCCATAGCTAACTTTGTGGAGAGAAGAGAGTGAAAAGGGAGGAATGACAGAGGGAGATAGAAAAAGAGGCCGAGCAAAGGAGATCTCTTAGAGTTTGTGTTTACTTCTTGCCTCTGGGTTTTATGGCAGCGGAAAAGTAGAGAATCTTAGGGAAATTGATGAATACCCATGGCATGCCGGCACACATGCACTCACACAATCCACCCACGCACTTCGTCTCATCTTTGTGGGGTTTCCCCCCCCCTGCTGCTGTTCATGTCTTCCCATCCAGTGTGGTGACTAATCCAGCACTACAAGGTGAGCATATACCTCACAGCAAGGGTACGACGGCCCCCATAGAAGACTCAAACATACATCCACCAACAGAGAGAGGGGAAACAGGCACCTTGCCCGTCCAAAGGAGGTGGCCAAGGCCTGGTGGATGCTAGCTGGAGGCTGTTTGCAGACCACTGTGATCCTGCCATCCTTGCAGCGCGCAGCCAGGACATTTCTGCACAGCGCTAAGCTGAGCACTTGGCATCTCCAATCTGCTAAACATAGGAATGCTGCTGCTCATGATAATTGTGGCGGGTTGTTCTCTGCATCGCAGCTGATGTGAAGGCTGGTTGAAGCAAACGGCATGAATTATTAGTGTCTGCATCATGGCTCACGCTGCTGGTGGAGGTAAGTCTGATATAATTTGATGCATCGTTACTGATGCATGGCCGACCCCGTGCTACGAATATGTCCTAGTGGGTCTTATCTGCTTTGATAAATAAACATGAGGGCACGCCAGAATGAACACACATGAGAGCATACACACTGTTATGATAATACTACACGCATTTCTGCCACGCTCGTGCTCTTGGTCCGTTTGCTTACCTCCCTGTAGGTGTGTATGTACGAGGGCCTTCTGCTGCATGTGTGCACATATCAGCAGTATACGACCAGGTACACAGGGATATAACAAGGTAATAGTTCAATAACACCCCTTGACCCTAGCATTGACCTTTTCATTATGTATTTCCCCCCAGGGCTATCTGTCAGAGGTCAGAGGGGAATGGTGGAAAGGTCAGGGGTAAGAGGCTCTGGCTGAGACAGCAGAAACATGAAAGCCTCACCTTCAGGATTCAACAAAGCCTCACTGAAAATAATTGCTATTAAGTTATAACATATCAAAAATATTGGCTGAAAGTAAGAGATTTATTGTAACATCAAGTTCCCTCACAATAAAACATAAATTCCCGCAGACGTCCAAGTGAAATTTTCAACACACATCTTAACAATGTATACATGTTATATAATAGGTTTTAAGCCTTGATCTTATGTCAACGATTTCAGGGAAGTGAAACTTGTTCATATGCATTAAAATTCCTCTGCCACTTTGATCTATAAATGCAACGCGCCTGCTCGACTTCTTTCCGTCGCAGTTATTTTTATAAATTGGCCTTATGCACATGAAAAGTGGGGAGAAAATGTGATTTGAACATCAAGCTGAGGATGAAATCCAAGTTGCTTTTTTTTTCAGAAGGAGTGCCCCTTGGTCTCTGCTAGGCTGGGAGTAATTCCTTCAGCTTCTGCTCAACCATGAGGCGCTTGTTCGCAGCCTCTCTTTCAGTGAGTCATCGCTCCTCCAGAGAAGAGATAATTAATTTGTCTGAGCTGCTCTTAACCCTGGCCCGGTGTGTCAGTGGCGGAGTCGCATGCAGGCATTCAAGCACACAGGTGCAAATATGTGTAATATTGTGCACCCATGAGTGCATGCAGGCACACGAGCCTGCTGAGTTAATGGAGCTATAATTGATCCCACATCTGCTCCAACAGTACATGAGAGCATGAATCTGTGTAGAGCAGCAGAATAAGAAGCAGGCTAAAATGGACGTTACCGAGGAACAGAAATACTGACCCGCAATATAAAGTGCACCCTCTCTTTTCTTTCATCCCTCCAAGGATTTTTCGGCAATATTGCCACTGCAATATTACTATCATCCCATACACACACACACAAACACTCATATAGGCATACTGTACACACACACACACACACACACACACACACACACACACACACACACACACACACACACACACCAAGACTTAAAGGCCTAAACATTTGACCCGTTGACCTGCTAAAAAATGAATGGGCTGGAGAGATGAGACGAAAAGCAATAGGAGAGGGAGATAAAAAAGAGTGTCAGGGGGAGGGATTGGATTGGAAAGGTATCGCCTGGAGAAAAGGATGGTGAGGAGACAGACGTGCAGGAACGATCGTGTTTTTTTAAAAAGGGAAAGCGGCAGAGACAGAGGATGCAGAGTCAGGGAGAATAAAAGAGGATAAGACCAAACGTTGAATGAGACATGACATCCTAATGACTGTGAAACAAAAACACTTTCATCTCTTAATCTCTCAATCGTCGTCTTGCAATCCACGTTTAGTGTTTCGTTTGGAGCAATGATGCTCTTTTGATAACTGTGATTGAAGGTTTTTGTGGGTGTTTTGAACCTGTCTTTCCCTTTCTACCAGTGCTGGTGTTCCAGATGGTTCATCAAACATCCTTTAATTATCAAACGCTCACTAATCGTATGTGTGTGTGTGTGTGTGTGTGTGTGTGTGTCTGTGTGTGTCTGTGTGTGTTTGCTGCTATGTGTGTCTCCAGGTAATTATCCGATGCAGCGATCACTAATGACCACACAGGCAAACATCTGTCCCATGGTAATGTACAAAATGAGAGGTTGGCCATCTGTTGTGTCGGCGTGTGTCCGTATGAACATACTGTACATCACATAGCAGAATGTTTACAAACCTCACGATGGCAATGTTAAGTCAACAGAAGCAGACAAACTATAACCAAAAAGCTCTCAGCCCACACTCTACCCTCCAAACGCGCCCTCACCCACGCAGAGCTCACGCGGGTCAGCTCGGCACCCAAGACGTCCACACAGCAGCGCTCTAGCTCTCAGCCAAAGAAATGCTTCCAGTTCATAAACCAGCATCTTAAGTTTGACAGAACTTTAGTCCAAACGGAGGGTTGCAACTGTGTACAAAGAAGAGGCCTCTGGGTGAAGCATCATCCTTTTATGTCATTGATGAAACAGTTTTGAGTCCATTTTTTTTTTAAAACCCACAGCTGTTCAATTCATGCAAGTCAGGGTTGCATGTTTGCGTCTCCACAAAGCAGCAGGTCAAAGGCACACGAGTAAAAAAGTGACTCAGTCGTCAGTAAATTGAATAAATATCACCTCCATCTAAGAGGTGAACACGAGCGGCAGCACAAACACACCTATGCATATTCAGGGCTGAATGTGCATGTACGCCTCTACGTCTCTTTCTCCATCATTCCTGATGGTGTGCTGCGAGAGAGACCGGCAAGTTATGTCACCTCAAACAAGTTCATTTACAAGTTACACAATGCAGCACAAATTAATGGGGGGGTAAAAGAAAAAGAAGCAGAGAGGTGTGCGTGTGAGAGACATCCTCTGGGGAACCATCCTGGTTATCAAGTAGAGGTTATTATGCTATGAAGCACTAATGAATTCATTAGCTAAATGAAATGTCAATAAAAGCTTGAGAGAGTGTTAAAATCGATGCCAACTGTCTGACTCTCCCCCCTCTACCCTCCTCTTTCTCCTCATCCTATCTCACCCATCTGTCCCAATTACTCCCCCCAACACACTCTCTTTCACACACACTCTTTCTCCGGAGTGTTGAGTGTAAACTGTGATGGAGGACATTAGCGGTGATCAGTGGGAACACTTTGCAGTGGTCAGCAGGAACAGTCCAGTCATACAGGACTTTAGTATTCAGCAGCACTCACCTGCTCGCTCTCAAACTGCCCCAGCAGGCTCTGATGGCTGAGTTGGTGTGTGTGTGTGTGTGTGTGTGTGTGTGTGTGTGTTTGCATTAACGTCACACTGCATGAATGGGAGTGACTGCAGCGTTAGGGGGGCCATGACTCTGAAATAGCTTTTCTGACGATACCAGACCTGAGAACTCTACAGCAGCTTTTAAGCCGGTCTCGCCTTTTGATCACTTTTAACTCACATTTTGAACAATCTCTTTCTTTCTGACATTTGCCGTACTTCACAAATGTCAAGACGCTATCGCCGGTCTGATGATCCCCCCCGGCTGTTCGTTTGATACCGAGCCTGCAACACTTATTATAATGATCATCGTGAAGATTCCTGGGTATCTTGTTTACACAAGTGAGCCAACTGGCACGCCAAATGGCTCATCTCACCTCTGTCCACTCGCGACGGCTTAATATTTGTGGCTAAGTACTTGACTCACTCCGAACACGGCCGTGTTTTTGTGCAGCTAAATACTTGTTTCAAGCTAATTGTTCGGGGCATATGTTTAAATGCCACCTCATTTCCATAAACACTGCTCCGCTCCCTGCGGAATCGATGAAAACACAAGGGTGCAAGATTCACACAAACAGCACGCTCCCACACAGACGCACGCTCGCACTCGCTCTGACACTGTGCCGTACAGCCAGCGATGCATCTGCGTCCTGCAACGGCAGTGAAATATACATCAAAGTGGTCTTCGGTGGACGAGCAGCTGAGTGTGCACGGCTGTGATACGGCACAGACGGAGGCGGCTCTACGGGGAGACGGGCGGACATGGCTTGGCAGATGTTTGGAAAAGAGACAGCAAAAGAAATGGAAGGTCTGTATCACTTTGCAGCTGTTTGAATGATGGGGGGAGCCAAAGGGCTCCACCTGCCCCCCCCCCCCCCCCATGCTGACAGCAAGAATGAAAAAACCTTTGAAGTGTTAATGAGAGTTTGAAGAATGACTCACAAATGGTGATTAGGCTCTAATATACATACGGGAACCAAACCGTAGACACGTCCGAGAGACCTATCACAATGACTAATTAATGATGATAAAGTAGTAATGAGCAAAATCCTTATCTAGACATACTGCAGCTCTCCGCGGGGAAGCTACCCAAACAACAAAGCACAGAACTCTTAACAAACATGAGAGGATTTGTTACAGAGGGGGGAAAAAACAAGGCCACGTGTCTCGATGTTCTTTAGCCGTTCTTACCACTCGTAGGCATGCAGTGTTTTCTTAATGCTACAACGTCTCATCAAAGTGGAGACACAAAAAGTTACCCCTGACAAATCCCAGCTGTGGTATCCTTTGTACTCCCCTGATCTAAGTGGAATCAAAGAGCAGCTCGCCGTTGGGCCGGCGTCCTATACAGCAGAACGGACAGGAGCAAAAGATGTTGCTCAGCATGTCTAATAGTCTTGGAGAGGTGCGTTAAACTCAACCCCCCGCTCCGGCTGGAGGACTTGTTTTTCCGCCGAGCAGAAGAGGTCACTTTTGAACTACTTGACCACGAGCGCTGACTGTTTATCATGCTGACAGGCCCATAAATCCAGCCATGTCCAAACTAATATGGATAAATCTGAAAGCACATCTCTTTTTTTCCCCTCGACCTTCCGTAACAACCTACACAGCATTTTCCCACAACGAAGATTTTCCACACTTATCTCCATTATGGGACATAGAGGTAATTGATGCCCTTGCTTCCATGAATGACACGTTTTACTGGAAGCCTTCTGCTTGGAGAGAATAAAATGTTCTCAGTCCTTCTATTTTTACTTGCCTTTGTCCATATGGAGGTCTGCTATACTTGAGTCTGTCAGATCCTGACTATGGATTCAATGTTTTCACCAAGGACACTTCAGCAGGGCGAGGTGTCTAGATGTTTTTGTTCAGAGGGAATCTTCTGAGTCACTGCTCCCCGGGTTGTTTGCTTGAATTGTTTCAGATAAAACAGATTTCGATTAGTAAATTCAGTATCGGAATCTTTCACAAGCACTTGAGTGCAGTGACACAAGAGGATTTTCAAACAGTCCCTTGCAGCCTCTGAAAATGTTGCCAATACAACACACGACTTTAGGTGCTGAAACTAAACCAATCATTTAGACATTTAGGGAATACATTTTTTTTCATATACCAAAATATGCTATTACTCACTGTGTTTTAAGCAAATGTTGTCTACATAAAATATACAGTAAAGTAAAGTTAGAGGATTCCTGATTTGGCTGCAACTAACGTCGTCAGCCAGTCTACTCTTCATTTTGCCGATTCATTGATTCATTGATTCATTGATTTATTGATTCATTGTTTTGTCTATCACAAACTGGAAATTGCTTGTTTTCTCACAGTTCAAAATCCAAAGATATTGAGCTCACAATGATACAACTCAATCAAAAGGTACTCAATCAATTTTCAAAAATAGTTGCTGATTGATCCTCTGTCAATCAAAAATTGATTGATTGACTAATTGTTTTGACTCTAGCTGATACATGACAGCAGTCAATAGTTTATTATTACTGATTTTAGTCACACTCTGAAAGTACTTTGTTTTGATAAGCATCCCTTTCTATAAAGATGTGATATAAATGTTGTTGTGTTGTTTAAAGGCCTGTTTGAGAGTTAAGACTTGGTTTAATGATTCAGGTTTGAGTTAGTGTCAGGCATTTAGCTGTGATTAAAGGTGATTGTAGGGGAATGTATTATGTCCTCACAAAGATGGAAGTGCACTATGTGTGTGTGTGCAAAAAGTTTGTGAGTATATTGTTAATGTGACTCTTCCTCTGCTCAACACTGTTCACTCATTCCCTTCACATCGTGAGCGCAGGCCGAACATGACAGACTGGTAATGACTTGAGTGTGATCACGCACGCACACACACACACACACACACACACACACACACACACACACACACACACACACACACACACACACATGTAGCGCTTGTACACACATACCAGCTGCTCCTTTCCTCCCTTCTCATCAAACTTGTCATCAGCTCTGCCAGTTTGTCTCGTCTCACATTAAGAGCTCATGAATAATGTGTGATTACCAGAGACCCTCCGAGCAGCTCCTCAATCTACAAAACACACACCTACACACACGTACACACAAAATCATACAGGCCAAAATATCATCCATATTTACACGTACTGTCATTTTCTTTGTCTTTCTCTCTCTCTCTCTCTCTCTCTCTCTCTCTCTCTCTCTCTCTCTCTCTCTCTCTCTCTCTCTCTCTCTCTCTCACACACACACACACACACACACACACACACGCACACACACTTTCTTTGTCTCTGCAAGTGCCAAAACACAAATCCACTAAGTGCACACAAACTGAGAGCCAGTTTGCAACTAAATGGCAGATCAGCTCGGTGGCTCAAAGGAACCACATGGGACCAGGGAAAGGTCATGGAGTCACCCCACCAAGCTAGACAGGTCACACCCACACACTCACTCCTGTACGTACACTAACGGACACTCACACACCCAACAAATACTCCCAGGTAATTAGTGCTATTTTCGGCTGGACAATTCATCTCCTCCTGAAAGCACTAATGTAATTTGATTGGTATAATTCCCATAGCCAAGAGGGAGAGAAGGAGTCATGGAGGGACAATGGCTTCATGGTTGGATACCCAATTTCTCCTCTGTTTAAAATATTCTCATTTTACTCTCCTCTACTAAAAAAAAATATTTCATTTTATGACTCACAAAAAGCAAAAGACCAGAGCTTATAAGACCTCCTCAGATGAGCCACTGGACTGTGTTTTAAATGACTATTATTATATCTCCCCGCGAGCCTGAATACAGAATAAAAGCGGTAGACGATGGATGGATGGATTATTATATCCTGCACACATTGTTTACACAATTACAAACACACTTTTCTTTAGTTGTGAGGACCTTCCTATGGCAACGTCAATTTGCTAACTGGCAAATTCATGAGAGAAAGTGAAAAAAGTGCATGAAATCAATTATTTTACAA